>NC_067409.1:99206592-99509092 GCF_009764475.1 Pristis pectinata | reverse complement strand
CACAGTCAACACAAGAGGTCAGGATCAAACCTGGAGGTCCGAGGCAACAGCACCATCCTCTGTGCCAATTTTCCACCACTAGTACAATAAAACATTCTTGAACGTGCCATAATCCACATTAAGTATGGATTCCTAAATCCCAGGTGCAATACAATTTGAAACCATCCTCTGCAAAAGTATAAGAGAGTGGCAACAAAGGTTCAACAGATTGATTTCTGCAACATCAAGTGGAGGAGGAGAGATGAAAGAAACTCAGCATACTCTCTCTTGAATGTAAAAAATAAAGGGAACTCATTGAAATTACAAAATTCTTACAGGGTTGAGATTCAGTTGCTGAGTATATTCAAAACAGAATGGATAGGTTTTAGACATTAAAGGAGACAGGAGATATGGGGTTGGTGCAGGAAAGTGACAGCAATGTAAAAGATCAGCCACAAACTTATCATATGGTAACACAGGTAGGAGGGTCCAAGTGACATAAACCTGCTTCTATGTTCCACACTCTAAATGCACAATATTCAACCTCATTCACAAATGCTTAAAAATAAAGCAGCCCAAGCCTGCACAAAGAAATAACTGAACAACAGGTAAGCAGAGGTTGAGAAGCAGAACTTAATCATCTATCCTTACATTCAATGCCATTACTATTGTTGAATTCCCACCATCAATATCCTGAGGGTAACAACTGAAACTTAATTCGAATCAGCTACATAAATGAAGTGGCTATAAGGGCAGATCAGAGGTAGGGATATCCATTTGAGGCTGACATGTGGAGAATAAAAAAGGAATAATAAACAAATTGTTGATGATACCAAGTGAACAACAAAATAAGAACATAAGGTTGCAAGTGGTTGTACAAAGATTGTGCAAACGGTCAAAGAGACAAACCTTTATGTAACTAAGTACAGCAGTGTACCTTGGATACAATACTGTCACATTGGAAGTCGAAATAGTATTGGGGTGTTGGAGGAGATCCAGATGAGCAAAAGGGTGTAATTACAATTACATAAGGCATTAAGAACTAGTTTGCAAATGCAAAAACATGACCAGAAAGATTACTGGGATACGGAAGCATCCAGGACAAAGGCAACGTGATTGGCACCCCATCAACCTCCCAAAATATTAACTTCCTCCATCATCAGTGCACAGTAGCTGCAATGCATACTACTTACAAACAGCACTGTCGTTATTTGTCCACTCCAACAGGTCCTCCAAAACATTCAACTTCAACCACAAGGAACAAGGGCAGGAAGTACATGGCAATGCCACGGCCTGCAGGTTCCCTGCCAATCTCAGACCATTCCGATTTGGAAATAGATCATTAGTCCTTCACCATTACTAGGTCCAAATCTACGAACCACCCAACAGCACTGTGGGGTTATCTTCAGCATACAGGCGACTCCTATATTAGGGAAGTTCAGTTAACAAAAATTCACCCTGAATTCACAAATCACTGCCAAAAGTATCTGGAATACGGAATAAAAATTCATTCCCACAAAATTTAAGAAAATAAACAAACAATTTTTATTTTTTTTCCAACTCAGGTTTCTTGATGTATATTCAGATGACGCAGTTTTCAAGAAAAACAAAACACCACACCATCCCCACCCACATAACGCAGGGTTTGCCTGTACTTGTTTTGCTTTCAACTATTTCTCTATTCCCCTTAATAATCTCTTCTGCCCTTGTCCCGATGGGAGCCAGATACTGTTACTGCTCTTCTTGACAATATTATAAACTTCTTAATTTTTTTTTACTAACCTTATTCAGTCACAGATGGATCATTTTTCTTGAGTTTTCTTTTTCACTCTAACATACATTTACTGAAAATTTTGAATTATTTGTTTAATGCCTGTCATTGTTTACTATCAGACCTTTTAGTCTAAATCTCCTAATTTACCTTGTCCATCCTTACCCAGTCTCTGGGACTCCAGAGCTAGAGCAACATGGTTTCCTCTTTACTGCCCTTTGAAATAGCCGAACAAGCCACTTAACCCAAGAACAAAGACAAATACTTCCCTCATCATTACAAGGAAAAAAGGTCTGGAATATAAAAGCATGACCATTACATAAAATAATGAATGTAAGGAAAAGTGAATCAGAATCGGGTTCATTGTCACAGACATATGTTGTGAAATTTGTTGTTTTGCAGCAGCAGCACAGTGCAAGACATAAAAATTATTATAAGTTACAAAAATAAGTAAATAGTGCAAAAGAGAAATAACAAGGTAGTGCTTATGGGTTCTTGGACTGTTCGGAAATCTGATGGCAGAGGGGAGGAAGCTGTTCCTAAAATGTTGAGTGTGGGTCTTCAGACTGCTGTACCTCCCCGCCCCCCCCCCCCCCCCTCCCACCGATGGTAGTAACGCAAAGAGGGCATGTCCCAGATGGTGAGGGTCCTTAATGATGGATACTGAGGCACCATCTCTTGAAGATGTCCTCGATGGCAGGAGGTGTTGTGCCCATGATGGTGCTGGTTGAGTCTACAACCCTTTGCAGCCTCTTGCATTCCTGCGCACTGGAGCCTCCATACCAGATGATGATGCAACCAGTCAGAATGCTCTCCACCAAACATCTATAGAAATTTGCAAGTGTCTTTGGTGACATACCAAATCTCCCGAAGCTCCCAATGAAGTAGAGCCGCTGGCATGTGCCTTCTTCATGATTGCATCAATGTGTTGAGCTCAAGATGTTGACACCTAGGAACTTGAAGCTGCTCACTCTTTCCACCACTGACCCCTCAGTGAGGACTGGTGTGTGTTTTCCTCGACTTCCCGTTCTGAAGTCCATAATCAATTCCTTGGTCTTGCTGACATTGAGTGCAAGGTTGTTGTTGTGACACCTCTCAACCAGCCGATCTATCTCACTTCTGCATGCCTCCTCATCACCTTCTCAGATTCTGCCAACAACAGCATTTTATTTAAAGGCATGACATCTTGCCCAGTACATCAGAAATGCCCAAAAACTTGAATGAGAACTAAAGGTGGTTTGGGAGCCTTTATTATCTTTTTTGCAATTCACTTTGCAATCTTTGGCTGTGTGCCAACTAGATTTCAGCAGCATTGGATTACCCGTTTCAGACCTGGAGAAGCTAAGACCCTATTAATTTGGCCAAAATTCAACTTTGGGCAACAGTTGCTTAAGTGTTCCAAGTTTTCATGCCCCAGAAAGGAGGAAATAGGAAGTTCAAAGGAAAACTCCCTTTTATGGATACAAACGAGGATCTTGCATGGTCTTTGCATGGGACACTTTAAAGCTTTTTTTTGTCTTGAAGACTATTTAGTTTATAGTTTATCTACAATTTGTGTCTTTCCCCACATCCCCACCACACCACAATGAGATTCCTTATAACTTGGGGTCATATTCTGCAGAGAAAAAAATAATTATTGTACTCAAAAGGTTGTGGGACTCTGGAATCGTCTATACAAAAAGTTATGGCAGTCCAGACCATTATCAATTTTTGAGCCATATGGGAATCAACAAATGAAGGGATATGATTGAAAAGAGCAACCAATGCAGCTGTGAGCCAATCTAATTACATGCCAGAGCAGGTTCAAAAGTTTATATGACCTATTCCAGCTCCTTCCTAATTCTTATGCCACATTCCCTCAGTCACTTCACACTGGCCTTTTAGGAAAAGATTGTTGAAGGTATCACTGCAACTGGAAAATAACTCATTGTCTTTAAGCACCATGACGGTGCATACAGCATCATCAAATAAAAAAAGTCAAATCAAATCATGGATTATGTTTCTGTTGTATGCAGAGTAAATTTGTTGCCAGTCTCTGCTTAGGCAGCTATGTTAGAGGAAAAAGAGAGGAATGAAAACAAAGTCCACTGATCTTTCAGCAGCAAAGCAAAACTATTTAATGTACAGAGCTGGACTATCCTCAATCAGGCCTGCCTTCCACATTCACACCACCCACCCGTTCCCTTGGCCACATGGGCTTTTCGCAAATCCACCCACAAAGCAGAGCGATAAATGAACAGCGTCCATGATCCAGGCCATAGATTCTGACGATCAGCGTCATTTCAAGCAGTTGAAATAAATCGAAACATAAATTGTAATAAATTTAAATTTTCTGGCAAACAGATTATTCTCTTGTAAATCTGTTTTAGCAAGTCTCATTTTAGCAACTAATTAAAAACCAATGCAAAGCTTAAGGGCCGGATGTGAACTACAGCAAACCAGCAGTTCTTCGTGAAACCACCAGCTAACAAACAAAAAGATCTGGTGCATTCAGATATTTTCTTTGTATGATGTTGTATAATAAACCATTTCCCTTTTTTATTTCATTAAATCCTTGCAGTACTATGCCTTGAACATTGAAAAGAAACACACACAAATAAACTCCTAGCATAAGGCTATCAACAGTTTGATCTTTAAACTGATTACATGGAAGACTTTATCTACTGCAAGACACCTGCAAAATAAAAGAGCTACTTCAGTAGCCGCAATATCCCAAGATTAAGCTGAAACACAGGACACAAACAACAATTATGTTCACCAACCAAGAGATAGCCATTTTACAGAACTGTTTCTGTACAATATTTTGCTCAATTGCAACTTCATAGAATTGAAATTATGGCACCGAGGACAAATAGTAATTGTAAACCACACTTGGTACAGAGCCAGAGATAGAGTGATAAGATACAGTTATAATTTCCATGGTATACCCTGCAAGGCAGATACAAATAAACATTTGCCCTGTGAAACAAAATTTAAATTAAAGAAGGATTCTGCAGTCTACCTGCAATCTTATTGCCACCAATTAATTGGTTTGTAGTACAAAAGTTCTATACAAAATAAGATATCTTTATTAGTCACATGTACATTGAAACACACAGTGAAATGCATGGCTCAGTAAAAATCACCTAAAGCTAAATATCTACAATAAATATTTAAATAATTTTGCTGAGAAATCTCAAAATTGTTTATATCTTTTCTTTGACTAAATTGTGACAACACTACAAATTTAAATGTCATGAGGAAAATTCATCTTGAAATCTACCTGTCTTATCAGGTGCAAAATTTCTATCATCAAATCTCGCTGCTTGATCTACAGGAGTTTTCAGTCCCAGTTAATGTGAATTACAGACTGAAGCAGCTTATTGGATTCTGCTGCAGTGAAATTCAAATGGCATGGATTTGAGTTAATAAGGTCAGACCTGCTTTTAACTAGGTAAAGCTAGATTGTCCCTTGTGATTACATTCAAGTACAAGGCCTGCATTTTCAAAATCAAATTAATTATGTTTAATATTCATTTTAATTCCCCTTTTCAACACAGAGACATACCAGAACAGGCGTTTCTTTGGCCCAGCTAGTCCATACTGACCAAGGTGCCTTCCTGAATTGGGCACATATCCTTCCAAACCACACTGCCAATTTTGGTGTAATTTGCAAACTTACTAATCATAGCACCTACATTTTCATCCAAATCTTTAATTGATAAACAACAGAGGACACAGCACCAATTCCTACAGCATACCACTAGTCACAGGCCTCCGATTTGAAAAACATCCCTCCACTACTGCCCATGGACTCCACCAAACCAAGCTTGTATTCAATTGGCTTGGATCCCATGTGATCTCACCTTCCAGACCAGTCTACCTTGCGGGTCCTTGCCAAAATCTCATTAACCAATGCAGACAATGTCTACCATTCTACCCCCATCAATCCTCTTGGTCACCTCTTCAAAAAATTCAATCAAATTCGTGAGTCATGATTTCCCATGCACAAAGCCATGCTGACCATCCCTAATCAGTTCTTGCCTTTCCATAAGCAGATAAATCCTGTCTCTCAGAATCCCCTCCAGTAACTTTCCCAACACTGAGGTTAGGCTCACTGGGCCTGCAGTATCTGGACCTCCTGGCTTATGTTTGCAGCCGTTCTTAAATAATATGTCACAAAAATACTCCTGCTAAAAATACATAACATTTACTTCAGGTTATACTGAACCCATAAGAGGTTCAATTTTGATAGAAACAAGCTAGAGTAAATCAAAATTCACATGGGGAGATGAAGAAGAAGGGAAGAGAGAATACCCGTGTTATTGTGTTCTCCAGGAAGTTACCACTTCGCATTTCAGAGCAATATGTTCTCATAGTCCAAATTGTTTGCATGCAGCACAAGGACCAGTTGAATACATCAAAATGAGTGCGAGGGTGGAGCACTGACAGATACTCTGGTCAGCTTCATTAATATCCCTATCATTTGGAACTAGTGAAAATAAAATATCCAAAAGAAAATTACACATCTCTTATGAAGAATGATAAAAAATTCAAATTGAACTTACAAGGCAGGCAACTGTATTCATTCACTTACTATTTAAAGTTTATTCCCAAGATGCCATCTTTGCTGCCAAGGCTAGGTTCTACTGCCCATTACTAAATGCCCTTGGAGGAGCTGATAGTGAGCCAACTTCATAAACTGCTTAAGTACTTGTGGCAAAAGTACTCACACTTTGCTGTTGAGAAGGGATTATGACCCAGGAATAATAATACATCTTCAAATCAGAATAGTGCAAAATTTAGGATGGGAACTTGCGAGCAATGATACTTCCATCAACTTTCTGCCCTTAGCTTTCTTGGAAAGTAGAAGGCCACAAATTTGGGATATACCTTTGAGGAGCCCTAAGCAAGTTTATGAAGTGCAACTTCCGGGTAGTGCTTACTGCAGCAACGTCGATCACTTTGTCTTGAATGACACTGAACGTCTCAAATATTACGACCAGGGAGTGTTCCAATATACTCCTGACTTGCTCATTATAGACAATAGAAAGGCTTTTTTGGACAAAATCCAAGTTGCTCACTTCAAAATATTCAGCCTCTGCTCCACTCCTGTACAGAGTATTTATGGAGAAGACAGTGTCTAGCTTCACCTCAAGTGTGAATTTGTCTATCTTCTCAGTAGATTCAGATTAAAGCAGTTGTAAGATTACAATATCCAATTTATTTAAAACCTTCACTGTCCAGACTCCATGCTTCTTTATCATAATAATAATTATTGCATGGTAAAAATAAAATCTTGATCACAGATGCAGAATATATCTGTACAAGAGACCACTGACAACAAAATTACGACAATAATTGGTAATTGGTTTATTGTTGTTACATGTACCAAGATACAATGAAAAGCTTTTGTTTGCATGCCATCTAGACAGATGATTCCATTCACAAGTACACTGAGGGAGTACAAAAGGAACAAAAAACAATGCAGAATATAGTGCTGCAGTTTAAGAGAAAGTGCAGTGCAGGTAGAAAGATAATGTGTAAGTGTTATGATGAGGTAGACTGCGAGATCAAGCATTCATCTTTATCGTATAAGAGGTCTGTTCAAAAGCCTTATAATAGCAGGATGGAAGCTGTCCTTGAGGCTGGTGGTACATGTTCTCAAGCTTCCGTATCTTCTGCCCAATGGAAGGGGGGAGAAGAGAGAATGACCAGGGTAGGAAGTGTCCTTGAATGTGTTGTCTGCTTTCCCTGAGGCAGCAGCAAGTGTCATCAATGGAAGGGAGATTGGTTTTCATGACAGACCAAGCTGTGTTCACAACTCTTTGCAATTTCTTGTGACCTTGGGCAGAGCAGTTGCCACAACAAGTTGTGATGCATCCAGATTGGATGATTTCTATGGTTCATCTGGAAAAACTGGTGAGGGTCATCGGGGACATGCCAAATTTCCTTAGACTTCTGAAGAAGTAGAGGCACTGGTGTGCATACTTGGCCATTGTGTCTACGTGGCTGACGAGGACAAATTGTTTGGTGATATTTACACATAGGAACTTGAAGCTCTCAACCATCTCCACCTCAGCACAATACAGCAGTCTCAAAATTTGCAACAGACAAAAGAAAGATTTCAACAGCTCTAGTGCCATTAATAAAAGCAACAATTATTCACCTAATTGAACAAAATGGTTAAAATGTAGGAACATACTTACAAAAATAGGAAAGGAAGAAAGTTCTCCTCCCCCACCCATCTGCAAGAACTTCCAAAATAGTCTTGGTTAACTTTAAATTCTTAATCATTCAATTTCTTCACCATTCCACTATCTGCTTAAATTCCCCAGTTTCTAGAGCATTTTGGTTTTCATTGCTAGTAATACGCAATTCAATTGTGGTAAACTATTATGCTCTGTCAATCCTTACATCTTTGTGATCTTCAATGCAGTGAAACATTTTACCTGGCAGACCTTCTACATTGTGGTCCATATCCAGAACACATATGCTACTGACACCAAGTCCACCTATTGACACAAGACCAGTTTGGTTCCTTAAATGGGCTCTCTGTCCATGTCTATAATCATTTGGTCTGTTCTTAATCTATTGTTTTCATTATTCCATGTGTTCCACTCAAAAAAAAATCTGCAAACATATATACTTGTAATGGCTGACTCCATTATCCACTTCAACTCTTAATTCTACAAGAATCAAGTTATCAAACTCCTTGCTTAGGCAAATTCTGGATGATCCAGAGTTTCGGTCACGATGTAAAAATAATTATTTTGATTCTGGCTCATGTCATCTGTATCCGAGCCTCAGCTGTACAGAAGCATGCAGAAGATACCTGCAAAAGTAGATCCATCTCTGAAGCTTCCAAACCCTTCCAAGTAACTCCAAGCAAACCACCAACACAATCTCTGAATAAAAAGGGTGGGTCTGATTTACAAGCTGCTTGAAAACCAAGATGATCCTCAATAGATCTCACTACCGTTGTTACAAATTGAATGACAGTCACATTCCTTTTACACTTTTTTTTAAATGTTGGAATATCATCGCTGTTATAGATTGATTCACATATCAGACAGAAATATACCTTCCCACCCTCCACAAGATAAATTGCAAACAGAAATATGGAAAGAGAACCAACAAACTGCTAATTCAGTGGTCTGGACCAAATCCAGAGAATGCAAGCACAAATCCTTTCATAACAATGGGAGAATTTGTCCTGTGTCACAAGGAAATGAGATAAATCAGATCTACAATCTGACCCTTTGAAACCTGCTCTGCTATTCAGAGGATATAAGTGGCCGATCCTGTAGCTTGTCCACTTTCCTGCCTGATTCCCCCTATCCATTGTCCAAATGTTCAGTCTACTGGCAAAATTTTTAATCTAATTTCTCAAATCACTCAAGCTAATTCACCCTTTTACAACTATGTAATTGGCTTTATTAAAAGTTCATTTTTGATCTTCTCAGTCAGTCCCTCAGGATCCAGGATGATTTAGTCCCACTTCTGTTCTGTGGTTAATGAGACCAATGTGGGACTTGCAGACTCTGCCACAGGTAGAGCAGGTAGTATTAAACAAGGAAGGTGAAGAGGTAGTTTGGGAGCTGGTGTGCTCCCTTCCATATACTCCAGAAGAGACTCCAGACTGTCAGTGCCTTTCCATTTCTTCTCCACTTTGATCAGTTACAGGACAGAGACTCATTGGTTCTGGATCCTCCCACAAAAGAGAATACTCACCACATCTACACTGTCAAGACCCTTCAGGTTCTTAAGTTTCAATCAAGGCCCTTCTCACTCTTCTGATCTCCCACAGATACAAGGCCAGCCTGTTCTCATGAGACAGCCCACCCATTCCACAAATTAGTCTAGTAAATCTTCTATGAACAGCTTCCATTGCATTTATATCCATAAACAAGGAGACAAATACGGTACACAGTACTCCAGATGTGGTCTCATTAATGCCCAAAATAGCTGAAATATAAACTCCCCTACTTTTGCATTCGATTTCCCTTGCACTAAACAGTGACATTCTGTTGACACAAGAGAATGCAGATGGTAGAATCTGGAGCAAAAAAAATACTGTTGGAGGAACTCAATGGGTCGAGCAGCTACTGTGGAGGTAATATAATAGTTGACGTTTCGGGTTGAGACCCTGCATCACAAATGAAAGTGGAGAGTCAAGGCAGCAGTTTAGAGGAGAGCAGGAGGGGTGAAACAGGGGCTGGTGGGCGATAGGTGAACTGAGGAGGGATGAGGAATGATAAGTAGATGGAGACAGGTGGGGGAGATGGAGGGGTCAAGTTGGGAAACAGAGGCAGGAGAGTAATAGGTGGAAGCAGGTAAATAGATATAGAGGAGCGGAGGTGCAGATGACACCAGGTGGGGAAAGGGGAGGGCAAAGGTGGAGAAAGGACCTGGAGGGTGATAAGCAGGGACACAAAGGCTACAAGTGCTGGAATCTGATAAACGAGAGGTGGTAATGGGAATTATTTAAGGGAGAGATGGGCAGATGAAACCAGATTGGGGGGGGGGGGGGGGGGGGGAGGGGACTCAGTGGGTGAAGTATGTGGAACCAGGAGGGGGAGGAGGGCTATGGGAAAGGGAGCAAAAAATGGGAAGACCAGGGGTGAATTAGAAGAAGGGGGAAATAAAACACAGGAGGAGTGGGTTACCCAAAATTAGAAAATTCAATATTCATGTAGACTACCCTGGCAGATAATGAGGTGTTGTTCTTCTAATTTACATTTGACCTCATCCTAGCAGTGAAGGTGGCCAAGGACTCTGTTAATTTTCATAATTATTTGCTATTCCTACATACTAGCCACTTGCAAATGATGCACTCAGACACCACATCTTCTGTATTCGCTCACCACTTAAGTAAGATATTTTATCTTCCTTGCCAAAAATGGGCAATTTCACATTTTCCCACAGTAAATTCCATTGTCAAGTCTTTGTCCACTCATTTAACCTATCTGTATTGCTGATGTCCTCCTCACAATTTACTTCCCTCCATTTAGCAACCATAACTTGAATTTCTTCAGCCAAGTCTTTTATATAAATCTTTGTGGCACACCAGTCATTATATCTTGCCAATTAGAGAAAGACCCATCTGCACCTATTCTATTTCCTGTTAGCCAGCCAACCTTCTATCTGTGCCAATATGTTACCTCCTTCATCTCCTTTACTTTCTGCAATAACTTTTGATTTTGTGCCTTATTCAAAGCCTTCCAGTAAATTATTTCAGGAAAGAATTGCAGAAAATTGATCAAACATAATTTCTCTCAGAATAGAGTGCCCATTTTTGGAGTCTGTTATCGGACATGTAACAAAAAATGTGGCCAGCCCACCTACCTTTTGCATCAGGCAGAATGCATTTAAAGCCTCAAAACTATGAATGTTGACCTGACATTGTTTTGGTTATCCTGCCAATTTTAAGGAGAGAGCATTGGCAGCACTTGTGCAGCAGTCAGAGGTGCCCACAGTACATAGTTCACACCTCAGAAAGGTATAGGAGCATGGGGATTTTTGCTGTTCTGTAGATCACGAACTTCTCACTGGAGTTGGAACTGGCTTGCTAAGAAGTGGCTCCTAAGATATGGAAAATGATCCATATTTTTCAGGGTCTTATCATGAATCTCTATTGTTTGGGCAGTATTTCATAGTGGAGCAGACTGTCAGAGGACCATTGGTTTAGGAGACAAACTCATACAATTCAGAAACAGGCCCTTTAGCCCACCAAATTGGGTACTCATCTTTGTTAGTCCCATCTTCCAGTAGCTGGCCCATGAGCTTCTATTCTTTGACATATCAAATGCTTAAATGTTGAGAGACTGCCTCCACCACCCCCTTTCCAACCACTTTCTAGGTGAAAAAAGTTTTTCCTCAGATTCTTCAAAAGAATTCTTGCTGCTAAACCTGTGGTGGGGGCAGTCTTTCAATATTTAAGTATCCAGATACTAATTTGATTTGCCAAGGCATAGAAAGCTATAGACCAAGTGTGGGAAAAGGGGATTGGTATAGATGGGTACTAGATGGTGGGCTGAAGGGCCTGTATGACTATCTCCTAAAACAATGGTCTTCTATAGGCCTGTCCTAAACCTATGCCCTCTGCTATGGGGAAATGTTTCAATCTGCCCTATCTTTTTCCCCCTCATAATTACATACATCTCAATCAGGTTCCCCTTCAGCCTCTGCTGCTCCAAGGAAAACAAATGAAGGATTGTGCCCATTAAGTGTGCTTGATAAAATGGTATTTGAAGCAGAATAACTGAACTTTTGGACAACAAAATCCATGAGACAGTCAAAAAGTACTAGAAAGTTGTACAGCACTGTTGTACAAAGAAGATATTGACAGGAATGAGGTAGAGACGAATGGGACAAAGCATATATTGGAAGAAGTGTATTTTTGTGGACTAAGACACAGTCTTGATGATAGATTTGATGTCAGATTTCAAGCCTGTGTGGTTGATAATGAGGAAGGTATCTGCAGGTTGTACAGAGACATCAAAGGACTGGCCAGGTGGGCTCTAAAGTAATAAATGGATCCCTGAAGTTAACAGAACACATGAATAAGTTAAGGCAGCAAATTATCCTTTATTAGCCAATCTATATTGCTGGAATTATCCTTTATTAGCTATCAATTATGCTGGAATTGTATGAAACACTAGTTAGGCATATGGTTCTTGTCATCACATTGCAGAAAAAGGGTGCAAGATCAACAGAGTGGGTACACAGGAGATATCCAAAGAGACAGACAAAGTGGACAGGAAGGACTTACTTCTCTTTGAATGGTAACACGAGCAGAGATTTCGGATAATCAGGAAAAGCATTAGTGGCAAACTGAGGAGAATTTTTTAATCCAAAGGATGATTGGAGGGGGTGGAGAAGGATGGTCTGGAATCACACTGTTGTAAAGGAGTGTTTAAAAAATATACTTTAATTTCACTTAAAAAGTATACTTACATTTGCAACAGTAATTGCAATAACCTACTGGACTACAGATCAACAGCTAGGGAAATGGATCAGGCTGGATTGCAATTTTTTTAATAAAAATTTAATATGGACACAATGAGCCAAATGGCCTCAACATGTGAATCTATGTTCAGGTTCTTGGATTTAAAAACTTGCAAATGCACTTCATGGTGGAATAAGATAGGATACACTCCATCCTAGTGTTGTACCACCATGTGACTTATTCTAATTCACACTCCATCCATCTTCGATGAGACCTTATACTTCAATACATAACAAGAGCACCATATATCACTGTACAAATCTGGGAAACTAAACAACCAAAAAAACCCATCTGGAAGGATACCAATAAATACTGCAATTTACAAATTACTTAAATTCCCATTTTCCCCATTTATCTTTTGAAGTTAAAGGTTCCTCTATGTACATAAAATACATATACGAACAGAAAGGCAATAACTTGGAAAATTTAATGAAGATCTTTTGCAGGTTTGCACATGAAGTACAGTCAATGTGAATTACTCCTTTTCCCAAAATCAAAACCGATTCACTCACTCATTGTGACCTCATCTGCGGACTAGAAATGCATCAAATTAAAAAAAATCATATTTTATCCAGGCAGTGCTTTTTATACAAGCATTTTTGCAAAATATTCATCTGCTTTGAGGATAATGAAAACAGATAATAAAAACAATTGGGGATATTGTAAACACATTTCAAATCATCCCATTTTTAATGTAGAAAGAAAGAGATTTTGATTAAGAACATCTTCCAGCACACTGCCTCATGGTCTAAACCATCACAAGTAGTGTTCCAGAGACTTAACTGGTAGGAAATATCTACTCAGTTAGACACCCAATAACATAATATTACATAACACTACACAATAAATTCCTTGCTTATTCAAAAATCACTAAAACAACCACTCATTCATCACCGTGTGGAATTGCACAAGATTGTCCATTTTTTTGAACACACAACAGTAATTCCACAAAGTAACATCATATGGGAAATGTTTTGAGAGGTTTCAAACACAAGGTGCCATATAAAAATACAAAACTCTTCATTCTTTCTTGAGTCTAACATAGAATATCCATTCCCATCAACCCCCATATGTATTTTTACTTGCAAATCTCAAAAATAGAAGCATAATTGAACAAATAAACCATGTATTTAAAAATAACGAACATCAAGATTTAAAAATTTTTCACAACAGTTAACTAAAAAAGATCCAATTTCCAGTAACTGCATCAATGTTCCAACACTTTGCCAACACCCAACCACTGCATCCACCTTCTACCTACATCACCTTCAAAACAGATTAACTGCAATTTGCTAGTCTTCACCACACCCTCTCAGGTACCACTACCACCACCTTTTGTGTTAGTAAAAGGAGTATTTTCCAAAACCATAAAGTTTATTTGCTTAATGCAACAGATGTGGGCCAATTCAATTCAAAAGAAGTTATTATAGCAATTGACACTATTTCCTACTAGTGCAAGAGCAATTATAAATCATCCCCATCACCCTTCTGCTATTCAAGATGATCAATACTGAAATGCTTCTCGTCAGTGAGATAGATGCATTCTGATTATATCAGCCAAAGAGATCGTGATGGACTGTTTCCATTTAGCACACAAGACAGAGATGCATTTTCGACTGTTACCAGATCAGATTCCCCACGCAAATCAAAGAACAGCAAATATTCACTAGTCAGATGCAAAATACTCAGCTAAATTCACTGCTCAGATTCTATAAAGAAATGACACAGGTTGATGATATTGTTGTTAAGTTTTGTGAATTCAATAGGAAGACAGCAGTATCCAGAGGCATGCAGTTCTTGTCAATGTGCTTCAATACAATTTAAGCTTCAGAATATTCCAAGCATGATAAAATTAGATAACAAAAAATTAACCTTCTTGTAAAACATATTTTTAAAATTTGAAAAAACTCCAGCATACGATAAACTAAGTAACTATAACTACTATTCCAAATGTGAGCAAATATTGCACTATAAACACAAATACAAGAAAAAATGGCCAGCAGATCATAATAATCACTGTTGAGCTAGAAGAGGTATCTGTTGCTGCATTTACTCATTTGGCCAAGTTTCATTCTAGGTTTAGCACACATACCATCACAAAATTATGATCTGTAAGGTTCAGTTGCATGACAGCATTTGGACAGTTTCATCTATATTACCAGATTTATACAGTTGATTAAGCAGATTTATAATTTACAATGCAGACACAAGAGAATACAGATGCTAGCATTAGGAGCAAAAAAAATCTACTGGAGGAACTCAGCAGGTCAGGCAACATCTGTGGAGGGAAACGGACAGTCGACATTTCTGGCAGTCCAGATGGTCTCAACCCAAAACATCGACTGACCATTTCCCTCCACAGATGCTGCCTGACCCACTGAGTTCCTCCAGCAGACTGTTTTTTGCTTATAACTTACCACATTACCTACACTTTTTTACTATTTCTTTCATAACCAAATGGCCTGTATTTACCTGTATCAAACGCATTTTGTATATTTTCTCTTATTGATGGAAGATAGAAACCTCACAGAAACTATTACATTACTACTATAACCAGCTTAAATCTACTTATACATATTAAGTTTCACTGACAAAACTGGATGTAAAATCTTTAGAATCTCACTTGCATTACATGTAGGTGGTTATTTCACACATTGTATTAAATAATACAAATCTGGTAATCATCTGTAATTGGTAAATTATTGTCACATGTATGGAGGTACAGTGAAAAACTTTGTTTTGCATGCTATCCATATCATTTCATCATATCAGTGCATCAAGGTAGTACAAGGGAAAAGCAATAACAGAATGCAGAATATGGTATTTCAGTTGGTGTGAAAGTGCAGTGCAGGCAGACAACAAAGTGAAAGGCCATGACGTGTGAGATCAAGAGTCCATCTTATCGTACAAGAGATCCGTTCAATAGTCTTATAACAGAGGGATAGAAGCTGTCCTTGAGCCCGGTGGTACAAGCTTTCAGGCTTTTATATCTTCTGCCCAATGTGAAGGGGGAGAAGAGAGCATCTCTGGGGTGGGAGGGGTCTTTGATTATATTGGCTACTTTATAGGAGACAATGAGAAATGTAGAGTCCATGGAGGGGAGACTGGTTTCCGTGATGTGCTGTGTTCACAACTCTATGCAGTTTCTTGCGATTTTGGGTAGTGCAGTTGCCATACCAAGCCGTGATGCATCCAGATAGAATGCTTTCCATGGTGCATCTTTAAAAATTTGTGAGCGTCAACAGGGGCATGCCTAATTTCTTTAGCCTCCTGAGGAAGTAGAGGCACTGGTGCACTTTCTTGGCCATAATGCCTACTTGGTTGGACCAGGACAGGCTATTGGTGATGTTTACTCCAAGGAACTTGAAACTCTCAACCATCTCCACTTCAGCACCATCAATGTAACAGGAGGATGTGCATCACCCTGCTTCCTGAAGTCAATAACCAGCTCTTTTGTTTCCTTCTATCTCCTTGCTATACTCTGTTTCACCTCACCGTTATTTGAGATTCGGCCCACCACAGTGGTACAATCTGAAAACTTGCAGATGGAGTTGGAGCAGAATCTGGCAGTCATGAGTGTAAAGGGAGTAAAGTATGGGACTGAGGACGCAGACTTGACGGCATAAGTGTTGAGAATAATCGTGGCAGAGGTGTTGCTGCCTATCCTTACATTGCAGTCTGTTGGTCAGGAAGTCAAGGATCCAGTTGCAGAGAGAAGTGTTGAGTCCTAGGTCCAAGAGTTTGGAGATGAGTTTGCTTGGAATTATGGTATTGAAGGCAGAGCTGTAGTCAATAAATAGTAGTCTGAGGTATCTTTATTATCCAGATGCTCCAGAGATGAGAGTAGGGACAGGAAAATAACCCTTACCCTAAGCCTAACCCAAATTTCACATCTGTTATGACTTAACATTAGTCCTCTATATGCAATGTATAAATTGACTTGTAACTAAGTATATCAAGCATACATTAGGTATAGTTTGATTCATATTACCAGCCACACAAAATACAGAAGCGAGCTCAGCTCATCATATTATGAGAGTCAGTGTTAACATAATCAGTCGTATACCCTGTACAGATTAGACATTTAAAAATAGTTCAGATCTAAATAATTAAACCCTTTTTTTTAAAAAGGTTCACTTAATCTTTGGTAAGTTGAGCTGTTTTAAGTTAATGAAATTAAAATAAAGAAAAATAAACGATTTACCTTTTGTTTTCAAATCAAGGTCATCCCCATTCAAATCTTATACCAGCTATTCTGAGGGCTAGACCTAAAGCGCATCCAACCCCACAGCACAGACCATTTTGGAGTTCCTCCTCTGAATCCAGTGCCGAGTTCAACAGCTGAGAGGGAGATTAAATACATCAATGTCTGCCACCAAGAGGCAAGTACCTTTCAGGCCACTCCACACATTATTCAGGTTAGCAGGTGTGCATTACAACATATCCCTACAAACTGTTGAAGCTGCGGATCAACAATTCAAGGCACTGATGGGCTTCAGCTGAAAAGCCAAAAAGTGGGTAGCAAGATGGTTGATACATTAGTCTTAATTTTCCAAAATCCTGTAGATTTATGGAAAGTTCCAGTAGTTTGGAAAATAGCAATGTCTCACTTTTATTCAAAGTGGGGATACAAAGCAGGAAACTACATGCCAGTAGCTAACATTTTTCTGATGACAGCTGTTAAGAAGCTATTATTAACAATATAATTGTGAATCACTGAGAAAAAAAATTCAAATAATCAGGCCAAATCAACAGTGAAAGGAAAATCATATTTGAACAATTTATTGAATAAGTTTTTTTAAAACAAAATATGCACTGAATGAAAAAAGGAATGGTGAGATGTAGTATGTTTAGATTTCCAAAAAAACATTTGATATTTTGAAGCAGTCATAGATAAATTCTTGATAAGCAGTGAAGTGAAAGATAATCACAGATAGACAACAATGCAGGGTAGAGTTAAATCAGATCAGCCATACTCTTATTAAATGGGGGAGTTGGCTCAAGGAGCTAAGTGGCTAACTCTGCACCTGAATTATATGTATGTACGTTCATTTGATGACAAATAGCAACTTCGGTTTACTCACTGCACAGATGTTGCACTACTTACTGACATGGCAGACATATTATTGTACATATCAACCCTGATATACTCACATCAGCATAGTACATTAACGCATTTTCTCACACAAGCTGAGACAAATTACAGTATAGATTAACCCCAGTTAAAATATGATAGCAGTTAAGTGTATGCATTAATTACTATATCGACTACAATTTACGTACAGACATATTACTGTTCATATTAACTATGATTTGCCAAATGCTGTTGACATCACAACATATTTCAACAACAGCTTTAAATCACCAACAGATATGCTTTACATCAGACTTATCTCAGTTTACTCATATCAGGTATAAATTACAGCATATTAACCCTTCTTCAAGTCGGCATATTACAGTGTAGATCAATTTTACTCACACCTACAAACTACTGTAGTTATCAACCCCATTTTCTCATCTCAGACATTTAACTCATCTTCATTTACTCACCTAGGGGGTATAATTTGCAGCATTAACCCCAGTGTACTCAAACATTTAGAGTTAACTAACTGTTTTTTTCAAGCAAGCATGATTGTATATTAATCTCATTAACTACCATGGTTTACTCAAGCTGACATTATACTAAATAGTAAACCTTACATTAACCTCAGTTCATTCACACTGACAGACATATTTTACTTTCCAGGTTAAATCTTGAATTATCCTAGTTCACTCACACCAGATATGAGTGTATTCAAGGATATATTTTAAGCCCTATACACTCATGCCAACAGATATTATAATGGACATTAATCTCATTGATGCATGCCAGGAGAGACATATTACTGGTTATAACAAAGTCCATATCTCCTGCATTATCCTGGCATACACACTTACATGTATTGTCTATGTTACGTTTCCCTGATTCAGTCACACCAGACGTGTACAGTATATAAGTATACATTAGTCTATATTAACCCCTGTATAATCTCAATTCACCGATGCCAGTACTCATTTATTACAACTTATATTCATTCAGTTCACTCAAGCCTGCATTCATTAAAGACCATGAGACAGTCTATATTACTATCTATATTTCTCATATCGCCTTATGATATTGGAGGCCATATTATCCTGATCCACTTACACTAGTAGACATTTATTATAGCATTTTTTTATCCCAGATCATGTTCCATTGAACATTCATTGGAGTCAGAGTTATACAGCATGGAAACAGGTCCTTGGGCCCAACTCGTCCCAACTGAGTTGGCCCATATCCTTCTAAACCTTGCCTGTCCATGTACCCATCTACATGCCTTTTAAATGTTACAATTGTACAGGCCTCTCTCTACAGCTTCCTCTGACTGCTCATTCCATATTCCCACCATAGTCTCTGTGGAAAAACTTACCCCTCAGGTCCCCTTTTAATCTTTCCCCTCTCACCATATACCTCTGTCCTCTAGTTTTAGAATCCTTTACCCTGAGAAAAAGACTGACCATTCACCTTAGCTATACCCCTCATGACTTTATAAACCTCTACAAGGCCACACCTTAGCCTCCAATGCTCCAAGAAGAAAAGTCCCAGCCTATCCATCCTCTCCCTATAACTTGAGCCCCCCAGTCTTGGTATGATCCTTGTGAATCTTTTCTGCACTCTTTCCAGCTTAATGGCATAATTCCAACAGTTGGGTGACCAGAACTGCACACTATACTCCAAGTGTGATCTCACCAACGACTTGTATAGATGAACATGACATCCTAACTCCGGTGGTCTTGACTGCCAGACTTCAGTCAGTTAGAATTAGTCATAACACTTCACCCACCCTGACCCTCAACACTAGTGCTCCCCAGGGTTGTGTTCAATCCCCTGCATACCCGTGGCTGTACGCCCAGATACAGCACCAGCCTGATCTTTAAGTTCACCAATGATACCACTGTTATTGGCCAGATCAACACCAACGATGAGACAGAGTACAGGAAAGAGATTGTGAACCTTGTGTCATGGTATCAGAACAATAACCAAGCCATTAACATCACCAAGATGACAAAAGTTGGTTGTTGACCTAAGGAAGTGGGGAAGGGGCTTCTCCACAAGGATTCTCTCGAATTTCTATAGATGCACTGTAGAAAGTATTCTGATGGGTTGCATCTCAGCCTGGTTTGGCAACTGCTCTGCTCTGGACCGACAGAACCTGCAGAAGGTGGTAAACACTGCCCAGTCGATCACAGGCTCATCACTTCCTTCCGTACAGTCCATCTTCATGGTGCATTGCTTCAGGAAGGCTAATAGTATCGTCAAGGATGCCTGCCATCCTAGCTATTCCCTTCTCTCTTCTACCTTGTTGAAGACACAGGAGCTTGAAAGCCTGGACATCAAATCTCAAGAATAGCTTCTTCCCCACTGCTATCGGACTTCTGAACCAATCATCTCTTTCACACCCCCTTCCCAGTGGTGGTGCCACATTCTGCTACTCTTAATTCTACCTCTCTTGGTTATTTTGTTATCGTCACTTTAGCGTTTCTTTTCAGACCACTCTGCTGTTTTGCGCTCATCATTGTATTTATTGCTGGTATCTATTACTACCATGTACACTGTTTACACTGTGAGCTTCATGCGAACAAGGAATTTTACTGCACTGTAGCATGTAGGATAATAAACTAATCTAATCTAATCAACTCAATGCCCTGACCAAAGAAGGCGGCAAGTGTGCCAAATGCCTTCTTCACCACCCTATCTATCTGTACCTCCATTTTCAAGAAACTATGTACCTGTACCCCTAGGTCTCTCTGTTCTACTACACTTTCCAAGGCCCAACCATTTACTGTGCAAGTGCTGCCCTGGTTTAACTTACCAAAGTGCAACACCTTCCATACATCATTCTTTGACACACTTCCCCAGTTCATCTAGGTCCTGCTGTAATCTTAGATAAACCACTTCACTGTCCACTATACCACTAATTTTGGTGTCATCTGCAAAGTTACTAACCATGCCAACTATATTCTCCCAAATCATTAATATAGTTGACAAACAACAATGGACCCAGCACCGATCACTGCAGCACACCACCAGTCACAGGCCTCCAAACTGAAAAACAACCCTCCACCACCACCTCTGATTCTTCCCGTCCAGCCAATTTTGCATCCAATTAACTAGCTTACCCTGGATCCCATGTGATCTAATGAGCCTACCATGCTGGACTTTGGCAAAGGCCTTGCTAAAGATCATGTAGACAATGCCCACCACTCTGCCCTTGCCAATCCTCATCATCTCTTCAAAAAACTCAATTCAATTTGTGAGACATGATTTCCCATGCACAAAGCCATGCTGAGTGTATTAATGCTGTGTTGTCAACGTTCATGCATGCCAGATTCTTTTTATAGTGCAGACTACAGTCTGCATTGTCCCATTCCACCTGTGCCAAAAGATATTTATTGAACATTTTTTGATTACTTCTTTCAGTATATAAAGACCAGTGTTTAGTGGCCATCCCTAACTGGCTTTGAGAAGATGGTATTGAGCTAACTTCTTGATCATGGGCTGAAGGAACTCGAACTGCTATTAAAAAGCAAGTTCCATAATTCAGAGCGAATAATGAAGAAATAGTGATATACTTCCAAGTCAGATAGTCAGTGACTTGGAACAGAACATTCAGATGGCACTACTACCATGTACCTGAAGCTCTTGTCCTTCACAGTGGTAGAGGTTGTGAATTTGGAAGGTGGTGTTGGAATAACCTAGGTAAGTAACGGCAGTACATTTTGCAAATGGCACATTGCACACCAGTGGTGGCAAGAATGAATGGAGAGCGTGGCTGATGGGGTACCAATCAGACAGTCTGCCTTATCCTGGATGGCTTCAAGCTTTGTGTGGCATTGGAGTTACAGCTATCCAGGGAAGTGGAAAGTTTTCCATCCATCCTCAATTTGTGGCCTCTAGGTGGTGGAAAGGCTTTGAGGTATCAGGAAGCAAATCATTCAGCACCATGATTTGCTCTTGCAGTCACTGTATTTACTTGCTGGTCCAGATGAGTATCTGGCCAATGGCGACCAAAAAGATGTTGAGTATGGGTATTTTCAATCAATATGCCATTGAGCCAACTTCATCAAGGGTTAATGGATAGACTGATAGATTATGCTTCTGCATAAATGGATAGACTCATTGGAGATAGTCTTCGCCTGACTATTGTGTAGCAGGAATGTTACTTGCCACTACCAGCCATACCTGAATGTTATTGTGTGCAGGCTTGTATTTCTTCATTTGCTGGGTTGTTGCAAATGGAATTGAATATTGTGAAAATTGTAACTATAAACATTAGAGTGCTTTGTCTCAACCACACTTCCAAGCTCACTTCCTGTCATTTTGCTGATGGTTGTGCGTCAACTGATTGGGCAGTAAATAGCTATATTAGATGTGTCCTGCTTTTTGTGAACACAACTGGGCAATTTTCCACCTTGTCAGGTTGCATAACTACACTGGAAGAGGCATGGCTGTTCATTATTATTGCCAGTTGTCAGGTCTCATAGCCTCTGTTGTATCTATAGCTCTCAGCTATTTTGTCACATGGAGAGAAATGAATTGGCTAAAGACCAGCTTCTCTGGTGGTAGTGATCTCCAAAGGAAGACAAGATGGATCATCCATCCATTCAGCATTTCTGGTAGAGCATCACTGCAAATGAATCAGCCTAGAGTTCGGGGACAGGGATTGTTGCTGGAGTCACATTAGCAGTTCAGTTTTCCATTACCATTCAAGATGTTGCAGGACTGCAAAGCTTTGATCTGATCCATTGAATGTGTGATCAATTAACTGTCTACAGCATGCTGTTCAACATACATGCAGTCATGTGTCACAGCTTCACATCTCGTTTTAGGCAAGTCTGGTGCTGCTCCTAGCATGGCCTTCCGCACTCCTTGTTGAATCAGGATTGATCCCCTGGCTTGATTGTAAAAGGTAGAGCAAGAGTTTTGCCAAGCCATGAGGATATAGATTGTGATGGCATACATTTCTGCTCAAGTTAATGGTCCACAATGCCCAGTTTTATGCGGCCAAATCTGTTCCATAGAATAGGGGGTGTCCCTGATGTAAAGTCAGGACTTTATTTCCTGAATGACTGCACAGTGTTGACTCCTAGCAATGCTATCATTGATAAATGCTTCTGTCGTAGGTAAATTGGCAAATATGAGGTCAAGTTGATTTTTCCCTTGTGGAGTTTACTCACCATCTCTATCACATACCCATTCTGAAAGGTATGTTCTTCATCAGTGGGACAACTCAGTAAAGATATCATGCTTGGTGAGGAACATAGAAGTTTCCCACCCAGAGTACATTCTGTGCCAGTGCTTCTTTCAAGTGTTGTTCAACACTTCAAATCAAATGATAGCCAGGAGGAAGCTTCCATAGCCATGTATACCAAAAACCATGCGAGTTCATGGGATATGGGATCAATGTGGAGGACTTCAGGGCAAGCTTTCTCACCTATGTACCACTGCACCAATGCCTGTGGGTCTGTCCAGTTGGTGGAAGAGGACACACCCAGAGATTGTGGAGTTGTCTAGCATGTTGCCTGTCAGAATGATTCTATGAAGACATCAAAGCCAGGCTACTGCTTGACTGGTCTGTGGGTCAGCTCTCCCAATTTAGACAAGACCCCACACATTTGTTACGAGGATTTTGCAAAGGTGACTAGACTAGGAGCAAGTTCAGTGTGTCCAAATTCTATGTCTAACTACATTGTAGTATATTTTAACCCAGTTTACTTGCACCTGCAGACATTCAGTTCATATTTCAGCATATGTTGTAACATATATTATGCTAGTTTATTCATGCTAACAGGCATTTATAACAATCTACATCATCAAGTATATTATCTAAATTCATTCACACTAACAGACATTAATTGATCCATAGTACAGTATCTTTTAACAAGGTTCTCTATGCTTGCAAATATATATTAGTCTATATTATCCTGCTCCACTCAAGCCAAACATTTCTTAGTCTTATTATTCTATACCAGTCTACATTATTGTATACATGAACCCAGTCCACTCATACAAGCAAACATTTGTTACAGTCTCAATTACAGACCGTATTATTCCCACAGACAGTTCTTAGTTTATATCATAATCTACGTTACTGTATTTATTAACCTGGCTCTCACAACAACAAACGTTTAGTACAATCTATATTACACCCAGTATTAGAAAGATCCACTCAAACCAGCAAACATAGCATACCGCAACCCTATTCACATGCCAGACATTTATTACAGTCTTCATTAGCAGCTATATTGTTGAATATATCTCAGTTCACCAGCAGGTTTTATGATCCAGTCTATATTATTCAACATTGCAGCCTTTATTTTCCCAGTTGACTGACACCAGCAAATATTTATACAGTCTATACATTATCTCATGCTATCGCAGTTGACTGTGATAGAAACAAAGAATATAAGATGTGATGTGGGTCATTCAGTCCTTTGAGTTTGCTTCATCGTTCAATATAATCATTGCTGATTCATCAATTTCAGTACCCTGTTGCCACTTTATCTCCATATCCCTTGATACCTTTAGCATGAAGAAATATATCTACTTCCTTCTTGAATAAATTTACTGACTTGGTCTCCACTACCTTCTGTGGTAAAGAATTCCATAGATTCAGCATCATCTGAATGAAGAAATTTCTCCTGCTCTGTTCCTAATGTTCCTTATCCCATCAACTTGATCCCTGGTTCTGGACTCCCAGACATCGGGAACATCCTCCTCACATCCATCTAATCCTGTTATAGGTTTCTATGAGATGCCTCTCGTTCTTCAAAACTTCTGTGAATGTAGGCCTAATCTCTCTCAATACACCTATCCTACCATCCCAGGAATCAGTCTGGTAGATCTTTATTACATTCCTATCAGGTTAAGAAAATCCTTCGTCAGATAAGCAGATGAAAACTGCACAAAAAGCTCTGGAATGGGAGCTTAACAATGCCCTGCATAACTGCAGCAAGCAGTTGTCGGCCAATATATCATTTATCTTTCCAACTCCTTGCTGCACCCAAATGCTGGATTTCAGCAACTGGTGTACAGGGACATACAGGTCTCATTGCACCTCTCCTTTTTCCAATCTATAACTATTCCAAAAATATTCTTTCTGCTTTTAAAAAGTGAATACCCTCACAATGCTCTGCATCCACCACACATTTGCCCACTCAACCAACTTATCTAAATCACATCGGAGCCTCTTTGCATCCTCTTCACACCTCGCATTCACCCACCCGACACCTACCACCTCCACTGTCTAAAAAGCTTGTAAATGTTACATTCCTTCATCCTTCAGCCAAATTACTGATTGAGCTTGAAAATAACTGGGGCCAAAACACTGATCCCTGAAGCACCCAACTAGTCACACTGCCTTCCACCCAGATAAAGACCCCCTATTTCTACTCTGTATCCTGCCTGTCAACTAATTCTCAACCCATGGTAGTATTTATCACTAATACATACAACCCTCAGTGCTTTTATAGTCCGTGTAACCCCTTCCCCCCAAATAGAAACTACCCATACATTTATTGTTCCAGTTGACATTGATTACAATCTACATTAAACTAGTTGACACCCACCTGCATACATTTATTACAGTCTACACTGCATTATCCCAGTCAATTCATCTCAGCAAACATTTGTGGCAATCTACTATCCCCTGCGTTATCCCGGTTGACTCACACCACCAATCACTGAATACACTCTGTATTTTCCCTTGTACTTTTCGGGTGAACGCAACTCAACCTGCACCCATTCCAGTTCATATTACAGCCTCCACAATCTCCACAACTCAACCTGCACCCATTCCAGTTCATATTACAGCCTCCACAACTCAACCTGCACCCATTCCAGTTCATATTACAGCCTCCACAACTCAACCTGCACCCATTCCAGTTCATATTACAGCCTCCACAATCTCCACAACTCAACCTGCACCCATTCCAGTTCATATTACAGCCTCTCCAGTCGTCTGTGCTGCCCGGGTTAACCTACGCCGACTGATAGTGACTACCGCCCGCGCTGTGCCCGGTGCGATGCGGGTGGACTCACGCCAGCCGACCGCAGCATCGTTGCCGGCCGCGCCTCGCGTTCCCATCCGATTCAAACGGCGGATCCGCTGGCGACTCACAAACATTCGAGAGCGGACAACTGACAGGAAGCTGCCGCCGGCCCCGCCGCCCCACGTCCGGCACCGACGACGCATGCGCCAACCCCCGCGGGATGCGGGCAGGGTCCGACTAGCGCGCATGCGTCCCCTCTCAACAATCGCGGAGACGAAAGCAACTGTCGTCGTCGTCGTTGATGTTGTTGTTGTTGTTGTTGTTGTTGTTTGGGTCGGTGAACGGGATGTAACTGTGGTGATAAAAAGCCTCGCCCCTTCCTCAGTTTGTCAGATTTTATCTTTGGGGGTGTGTTGCCATTAACTGAACCAGGTGAGTATATTTAACACACTGACGGATTAATACCCACATTTTGCATAGTGTAGTAAGGAGTGGTCCCACGCATGCGCTGTGATGTTGAGTCCTGGTCAATAGTCCGGTCAGTATGTAGTCAAGGAGGGAGTGATCAAAGTTTCCGCAAGTAAAAGCCCAGATGTTACAAATGTGATCGGACAGTAATGATTAAAGGTGAATGATATTTAACCCAATCCTGAGGGTCTTTTTAAAAAAAACGTGGTTTCACACAGCACTTTTCACCAACTCAGTACATTGCAGAGGTTATAGCCAAAAGATAAACTTTGAAGTGTAGTCACAGGTTTAATATCAGAAGCATTCCACAGCTAGGTTTGACAAAGAACAATTTAATGAATAGATAATGTGATAATCTGAATTCGAGGCACAGCAGAAGCTTTCATAACAATTTTTGGCCAGAAGACAGAGCATGTGATCAATCTCAGCATCCTCCTGAGATCCTCTCCATCCAAAGCAGCATTTCATCAGACAATTCAATTGACTCCATATTATATCAAGAAATGGCTGAGAGTGCTAAAACAATAAAGTCTGATGGCTGCAGTAGAGTCGTAGAGTAATGCAGCATGGAAACAGTCCCTTCGACCCAACTTGTCCATGCCAACCAAAATGGCCATCAAAGCTAGTCCCATTTATCCACTTTTGGCCCATATCCCTCTAAGTCTTTCCTAATCACGTACCTACCCAAATGTCTTTTAAATCTTGGTATTGTACCTGCCTCAACCACTTTCTCTGGCAGCTCGTTCCAATATATGCACCACCCTCTGCTTGAAGAAATTGTCCGTCAGGTCACTTTTAAATCTTTCCCCTCTCACCTTAAACCTTTGCCCTCTAGGTTTTGATTCCCTTTCCCTGGGAAAAAGATGTTTGCATTCACCTTATCTGTGCCCTTAAGATTTTATACATCTCTATAAGGTCACCCCTCAGTCTCCTATACTCCAAGGAATAAAGTCCTAGCCTGCCCAACCTCTACCTTTAACTCAGGCCCTCGAGTCCTGGCAACACGCTCGTAAATTTTTGCACTCTTTCCACCTTAGTGACATCTTTTCTATCACAGGGTGACCAAAACTGTATGCAATACTCCAGGAGTGGTCTAACTCACATCTTGTATAACTGCAACACAACATCCCAACTCCTATACTCAGTGCCCTGACTGATGAAGGCCAGTATGCCACATGCCTTCTTCACGATCCTATCTACCCGTGACACCACTTACAGGGAACTAAGTACTTGTACTCCTAGATCCCTCTGTTCTACATGCAATAGTAGACCACAGGATCACATTGCTAAATTTAACCAACACACATCCAAGTGAAACACAGTACATTGATACTAGAGTAGATGGTGTACTTAAATAAAGCAGATTTTCAGCACCAGTCTCCAAGCCCTAATACCAGCTCAAGTAAAATGTAGTTAACTTATGACAAAGCAAATCTCACACGTCTTGTGAAAGCTGCTTCTGTACAGCTGAAAGTTTGCACTGCAGAACCAGCTTCAGATGTAGCTGACATCAGCCCACTAATGTGAAAAATGTGACATACATACAAGGTGTCAGAAGTTGATGCCAACAGTGCTGTCAAGCAACATTACCCACTTTTTGATGCCCAGTCTGGGTTTGATCATGGCCATTCAGCTCCAGACCTCATCACAGCTTGGTTCAAGTATGGATTACAGAACTGATTTCCAGAGGTGATTTGAATCCTTGACATCTGGACATCCTTGACATTTGATCAGATGTGCAGTCATGGAGCACTGGTAATGCCAAAGTCAGTGGACTTCATAAGGGAACACTCCAATGGTTGAAGTCATATCTTTAAGGAAGGTGTTTGCGGTTGTTGGAGGTGAATTATCCCAGTGCAGTATATTACTGCAGGAGTCCTCCGGGACACTGTCCTAAGCCCAATTATCTTCTCTATTCATCACCTTTTCATTATCAGGTCAGTAGTGAGAATGGGGGATAATTACACAATGTTCAATCCCATTTACAACTCCTCAGAAAATGAAGCAGTCAATACCTACATGCAATAAGACCTGGACAACATTTAGTCATAGCTGATGGATGGCAGAAATGTTCCTTGAGTCCAGCGATGACGTTCTTCGGTAGAAAGAATCCAACCACTTTACCTTTCACAGTCAATGGTGCAACCATTAGTTCCTCACCCTTAATATCCTGAGGATTACTCATGCAGCCAAAGCGTACAAATGTAAACAGAGTGCTGTTGAAGTTAACTAAGTTTCCTCCTCTGTAGACCAGATTTACAAGTCAGCATATAAGTAACCACCTGGTTCCATCAAGTCTGGATTTGTAAATTCAGACTTTTCCCCATTAAAACATTTAGAAAAAAGTGACATTTCTTTAATGACAATGAACAGTTCACTAAGTTGACAAATTCATGGACTTAAAATAAATGGGATAAAAATAGTTGTGTGCAGAAAGAAATGCAAAGTCTCCTGAGTTATTTTTCTCACATGGAGTACATGTGGATTATACTGAGACAAGTGTGAAACTGACATAAGATAAAACACGATAGCTTCAGTTCTTGAGTGCACAAGGCTAGGTGTTCTGAAGACATGACATACAAGATTTTCAGCCTGTGAGTGAAGTCATATAAACTTTAGATGGAGGGCAAGAGGACAGCTTATACTGGCCACTGGGTTTGGCCTTTAAAGACCAGCATCTCAGCGACAAAGGCACAGAAGATGGAAAGGAATAATCTGGTCAGTCACCTGAAGATATCAGAGGATTAAGCACTAACCAAGACTAGAGTTGGGAAGGGATGACCTGGTCAGTCACCACAACCATCTCCAGATCATTGAATGATTCACCATGAAGATGGCCAGGAGTACATGGGGTTAAGCTTGTACAAACCTGAAAGGTAGTAAGGTAGAGCCACTTGTCCCTCAAATCTTGTCCACTACATGACACCTAGGTTGAAAATGACAAAAAGGGGCATGTGTCTTTGGACCTGCAAGTGGTAAAATATACTGATATACCACCAGTAAATTATCCATCAATGGATGCAGGATCCATATGTAAGCCTTCGTGGGGAAAACTAGTGTGGCTATTGACATAGCAATGCAACAAAGGTACATACGTGGAGTTATGGGAAAGAAATTGAGTGAATGCAATGTGGTGGTAACCAGACTCATGAAGTAGTTAGAGGAGGAGCATGAATCGAGGAGGACTGGAGGAAGTGCATAAGAATGACCCTGAAAAGTGGGCCAGCCAGAGACAAGCTCTGAATCAGTATCAATGCAAGAACAATGAAAGTGCGTAAGATGTAAACAGGAAGAAACTGAACAGAAAATTTGTAGGTAGGTAGCTGTACAAACAATAGAAAATGCAAAGGCTGGTTACTGCAGCACCAGATCAGGGAAGAAAGGAGCTGCCAAGCAGGCCTCCTGGAGTGCAGGTGTCAATCAGCAGGATGAATAGGAAATGCAAAGTGAAATAACACACAAAGGAGCTGGAGGAACCCAGCGGGTCAGGCAGAGTGATGTATGTGTTTTAGGGCCAACACAGGGTCAGTGATGTGGCCTCGATAATGGAAGAGGGTAGAGGGCAGAAAGAGTAGGAGAGGGATAGGCTTTCTGGAGCTGGATTTGGCACCTATTTTCATTTCAACCATGTGGCAGCAGCAGTTTTATCCACCAAGTCACACCTGTCAGAGCTCTGGGTCCATCATATTGTGACTTGTGCTTCCACACCACACAGTTGAATTAAGACAGAATGCAGCAGCTCTGCTGAAGTTAGTGACAGAGCTAGATCCTACCAGATGTGTGGGATGAAGGTGTAAGCTGTGAAGTGGCAACAGAAAGGAAAATTCTTGGCTAGAGCCAATAGCCCTAGTACAAGTGTCATGAGCCAGGTTGCTACTTGGTGAATGTCCCTTTAAGGCACCTGGACAGTAGTGTAGTAGTGTGTGTGGTGCTATCTGACGACTGCAAGACTATATTTGGAGCGTACTGACTGTTGCACAGAGAGACGGAGAGACAGACAGACAGACACTGCCGGTCTCTGTATCTATGGATGAAGAACAATAGCTGTGACTGTCACTATACAATCCACGTATGGATTTTTGGAGCAATCTGTGGAGTCCACTTTGTTGTTAACCTGTAATGGAAAGCAAGTATATCTGTGGGCAGCCACGAATCGAGTGCCCTTGGTGTGGCAGATACTTCAGAACAAAGCAGTGGAGATCATCAGTGACTGAGGTGTCGTATGGGTTCCATCATGGAATTTGTGGATTTCATAAATTTCCTCTCTATATTCTCTCTACAATCTACTGTGGTTTTCAGAAGCCTTTGCTCATTGTTCTACCTTATGACTTGCTGAACTGAACTTTGAGAACTATTCTCAGACTTGGGGTTTGGGAATTTGCCACACACACACACTTCAAGTTTATTTTTGGGGTCAATGGTTAATATCTAACGTTTTTATTTCTCTTATTGTTACAAGTAGTTATTAATAAATAGATTCTAACACTTATACATGGCTTGTTGTGTTTCTATTGTTGCTGGTACGTAACATAAGGGAATGTTATAATTGCAGCCAGAGAGGCCACTTTAAGTGAGAGTGCAAACAGCCTCACAAAGGGAAGCAGAACTGACCCTGTGCCAGTGTACCAAATACTGAGGACCTGACTGAAGCAACGACAAAGTGGATCCAGGAACTCCAGTTCTCCTTTGGAAAGTCCATGCAGCACATGGGAATGAGCAAGAAGAGTCTGAAATTAAGGGGACCTCTGCTGGAGGGTATTTTAATTGTGGCAAAACTGGACACAATATAATCTGAGTACTTTTTAATAGATCAGATATTAAGATGTGAGAAGGCTTGTAGGCAGCTGGAGTTCCAGTATACTAGGGGATATTTTAAAATATGTGTTTGTATGATAGGTAACTTCCAGCATTCCTTTGTTTCAAAGCCTTAAAGTTTATAACTCTACTTGAAGTGTATATGATTGCATTTCATATAGTCCTGCCTGCTTAACCCTTGAGAGTAAGTCATATTTTGTTTGAACTGGTTTAAATTGTGTGAATGCTCTATGATTTAAGATGTTGCCTGAGCTTTGACGATCTTTGAGATCCTTTTGATTGATACATGGGGGAAGAGAGGGAGAATGTGTGAGTGAGTGAGAGAATGAATGAGAAAATGAAAAAAGCTACACTTAGTCCCCGTTTTCTCAGGGTCCATGTACTTGAGGTCAGCTGATTATTACATTATGCGGTCTTCCAAAGCACTCTTCTGTGGTGTCCAAGTATTCGGGCGACTGCAGAATGAGCCTTCCAGGAAGCAAGCCCATGTATCCATCCTGTCCCAAATAAGGACAGAACCTAATTACATGGAATGGGAGTAGGGTGGAGCTCTAAGTGAGATGTGCAACACTTAAAAATCCTCCCAGTCTTGCCAGCTTCAAACAAAGCAACGACTCAGCTCCAAATGTAATAAAGCAGAAGCAATTTGTTGCTGGGACAAGCTGGGCTTATGGGATTTGAGAGCTGTCTTGATTTAGAGATCATTAGGTTGAAGGTTCCTGTGGGGACAAGCAAGAATTTTAGCGAGGCACCTCCTTTCCAGCACCACGAACAAACTGTGTTTAAAACTTCCAGACCTGTGATGCAGGAACAGGTGGACCATGCATGTTAATGTTTGTACAGAGAAAGCCTTATTGGTATCTGTGGTTTTGCTATCTGCAGGAAGTCTGTTCCTGTACCCCTCACAGGTAATAAAGACTGAACATATTCAGTATCTGTTAATCCTGTGCTGAGAGGAAATTTGAATTAATCCTAGATTCTGCTTAAACTAATTATATACCAGGAAATAGGATGGGACTAGGGAAAATTACTGCTGTTTCATATGAATTAAAGTTGCACAACCACTTCTATTTTAAGGGATATTTCTTTCAGAAACTGCATGAGTGCAAGAGTTGTGTGAGGCCTACCTACATTGTCTCCATTCCTTTGTCCTTATGAGTGTTAAACTTTAATTTTATTGTGGAAGTTAATGTTTTATTTAGAGTTTGATGGTTATTTGCAAAGATTCCCAATAAAAACACCAAAACCCTGAATTTTGGAGGCTTCACCCTCACACTCCTTTTCTGAGAATATGTTGTTTTGTTTTCTTTTTCCTATTTATAAGACAGTTATGAACTGCTTTTGTTTCAAGGAATGCAAATCAAAATGTGTAGTTCTGGTTAGTAACCATTGGTGGAACACTTACTAAAACACAGTGCAAGCTGGTTATTGACTTTTTATTGAGCAAAGGAAATCAGTATGCAGACTGGCTGGTGGCAAAAAGTATTCAAGTTATGTTGCAATGAAATAAAATAAGGATGAACACAGGGAGCTCAGATAGAATTGTTAGCTTGCTGAGAGTGACCATTTGTAAGATTAGCTGAACACAAACCTTGAACCTCAGTTGGAAGAATCAAACATAAAATTGGCGGTCAGAAGGAGGCACAGGTTTAAAAAAGGTTGTCCAACCCTTGGGTCTACCTCACAGGGTCTAAGGAAATAAGGAGACGGGTGATAGGACTATTGTGACTGCTTTCCCAGGGCTTGATATGGACCATTTGGGCCAAATGGCCTCCTCATGTGTCTTTTTAAGTTAAGATCAACTTTACCTACATTAATGAGGTCAGTAAGCTCTATGGTAAATGCTATACAGTGGCCTTCACACTGTAAAATTAAGCTCATTTTATGTCCCAGCATCCCATGAAGAACTAAAGGGAAAATAGGCTATGCACTGAAGGAAATGCAATGGGGTTAGCTAGTCGTACAAACACAAACAGATTGGAATTGGATTTTAACTATTTGTTTCCCTTGCTAAGCCCCAGTGGTCTGACTGTGAACAAGATTTACGAGTCAACGTGTAAATAAGAACAGTGGTACACCAAGAATAGATAACGTAAACTCAAAATTTTCCTCATCAAAATATTTATACAAAGTAACGTCCTGAATTGAAGTGGACTGGTTCACTGAGTGAACAGAACTTAAAAGAAAAACAGGATAAGGATGGTTGCATGCAGAAAAAAATTGCAAACTCACCAAATGTATGTTTCTCATGTGGAGATATAACTGAATTGTGGATCTGTAATCTATTGAAATTGTACTAAGTGAAATATGAGGTTGAATCAAGATAACACTGTTGGTGCTGAATTATTGTGTACTCAAGACTAGATGTTCTAGAGACTTGACAAGTAACACAGTTGATGCTGAATTCTTATGTACTCATGGGTAGGTGTTCTGAAGACTTGACAAATAAGATTTGCAGCCTATGGATAAGGTCATGTGAAACTTTATCTGCAGAACAATTTGATAATGGCCAACAATCCATGAACATGGCTCACCACATAGGGAATGGGCAATAATTACTGGACTTGCCAACAACACCCACATCAACTAAATGAATGAAAAAAAATGGTTCACTATTGCTTAAATTTGAATGGTAGATTGTGTTCATAATAGAAGTGATCACCTAGTGTTCTTCAAGGTACTGGTGCTCAAGTCCAATTCAATACAGCCTACAAGTGACATCACTCTCATGTCATGATGTTAACTGCCAAACCATATATTTCCTTCCACGTGCTCTTGATTGATCACCACCACATCAGTGCAAAATCAGTGGATCCCTTAAAAATACACATTAGTGGAATTAATGCAAAGATTATGCCTGTTGATCAAGAGAAGCCCTCAATCAGCGTCTTCAAGACAGCTCAGGATGAGCCCAACACTATCTGGACAGTGTTGCCCAAATGCTAAAAACAAATACAAAAAATGTTATTTTTCCAGAACAGGTGATGATATAATTAATGTCCTCTGCAGTAACTAGTATGCAAGAGTCCAGGGTGACCTTGCAACTCCATCCCATCCAAACTTATCATCAAGCTTCAAGATTGGGGCCTCTCTGCCTCCCTCTGTAACTGGATTCTCGACTTTCTCACCAGTGAGGATTGGTAACAACATCTCCTCCTTGCTGACCATCAATACAGGTGCACCTCAAGGCTGCATGTTTAGCCCCCTGCTCTGCTCCTTATACACACGACCTTGTTGCTAAGCACAGCTCCAATGCCATTTTCAAATTCACTGACGACCCACTGTTGTTAGACAAATCACAGCTGGTGATGAGTCAGACTACATGAGCAAGATAGGACACACCTGGTTGAGAGGTGCCACAACAACAACCTCTTGCTCAACCTCAGTAAAACTAAAGAGCTGATTGTTGATTTCAGGAAGGGGAAGGAGGGTGAACATTCACCAGTCTACATTGGTGGATTGGCAGTGGAGAGGATCAGCAGCTTTAAATTCCTGAGTGTTAACATATCAGATGACCTGTCCTCGCCCAGCAGATAGATGCAATAGCAAGGAAGCCGCAGCATCTTTCCTTTCTTAGAAGATTAAGGCATGTCACTGAACCCTCAAACAAACTTCTACAGATGTACTGTTGAATGTACCCTGACTAGTTGCACCATGGTCTGGTATGGCAATTCAAATTCACAGGAATGTAAGAAGCTCCAGAGAGTAGTGGACTCTGCCCAATACATCATTGGCACATCCCTCCCCACCATTGGTAGTATCTACATGAGGCACTACCACAAGAAGGGAATATCTATCATCAAAGATCTAACCACCTAGGCCATGCCATCGGCCAGGAGGTGCAGAAGCCTGAAGTTCCACACCACCAAGTTCAAGAACAGCTACTTCCTTTCAACCATTTGGTTCTTGAACCAACCTGAACAATCCTAATCACTACCTTAGTATAGCAACATAATGACCACTTTGCATTCTGATTTTTTTTTTGTTCTAATTATGTTCTTTCTTGTTTAATTTATATTTTTCTTTTGTATGTTGTGTATCTGATGCCACATACCTGTGATGCTGCTGCAAGCAAGTTTTTTTTCATTGCAGCTGTGCGTATATCTACTTGTGCAGATGACAATAAACTCAACATTGACTTTGAGATGAGCTATTAAATTAATGCCCCTTCAGTGCTTATAGATTGATATAAAATTGCTCCATAGCAGAGTTTTGAACTGAGATAAAGGAGACATGTCTGATGTGCTGGTCCCTTAACCAATCATATAAGCAAGTTTTTTAGTCATCAGCAGACAACTTCGGGAGCTTACTGCGCACAACTTTCTGCTGCATTCCTGACCAAACTTCAAAAGTACTTTATTTGGCAGCAAAGTATTTTCAGATATCTTTCAGTACTAACCAGTTCTTTAAACAGCCATCTTGCTCTTAATATGTTGAAAGAATTTAATATTTTTGTGTTGAACTTCTTTGCTCAATTCCCATTCTATTTTTGATTCTTTTGGAATTAGCTTTCTTCCAGCATCTTTCTTCATGTCATTGTCTATACTTTAAGAATTACCTCATTAGCTAAAAAAAAATGCTGCACAATATCCTTGTGTATGTTTAAGATGATTAGTTCCTTTTGGATACTCTGTGTTATTTGTTTTGCTCAATTCCCCGTGTATTTTCATTTAAAAAAAAGGTGAAACTTTGTGTAAATTGCAGTCCCCTGCCCTTGATACGTATTGTTATTCTGCATGCAAAGTAGTATGTCCTTTACAGGACCGTAAGTATCCTCACCTGGTGCTTCTTTTGATATGCAATCTAATGTCACATTTATACTTTCTCCTGGCATGGAAAAACGTTACAACTGGGTCATAGTATATTTTGCATTGATTTACATGAAAATGAGACCATAGTGTATTATGATTTATGTAGTTAACAACAGGCTAAATTTCCAGTACCAGTATTAGAAACAGATGCAAATTCATAATTTTTGCCAACTTCATTTCATAAAATTGCAGAACACTGTGGATGCTGGAAATTTGAAATAAAGGAGCTGGCTTTGTCAAACATCGAGAAAATATACAGTTTTACTAAACAAATGCTACAGCACTCATGGAATCAGTATATACCGCAGATGAGGAGCCACAATTTCACAAGAGAATGACCCTCAATCACTTAATAAGAAAATACACAGTGACGTAAGGAAGGGAACCAATCCACATGCTGAAATGATACAAAGTACTTGTATTTGGATAATGCCTTTGACATTATCAGGATGGTCCGTGGCATTTCACAGTTAAGTATTTTTTGAAGCATAGTCACAATTGTAGTGTTGTAAATGAGGAGAAAGAATATGAAAACAATTTGAGTATAAAAGTAACTTCCAGAACTGTCAAAGAATAAACTAATTAGAATTGAACATGAAGTTTAAGTACAATATCTACTTTTCTGCCTGAAACCCTTGAATTTACTTAACAGGATGATACACAGGAGAAGGACATTTTGTATAAATTGACATCAAGATTGGCACAACATCGTGGGCCAAATGGCCTGTCCAGTGCTGTACTGTTCTATGTTCTTAACGACTTGAGTACCTTGCACTTCTTCAGCTACAGAATTCCAAAGGTGTATAGCCTTCTCCTCATCTCAGAAATGATGAACCCCTAATTTTCACACTATGCAGCATAATCCTAGACTCCTCAACTAAAGGCAACAACCTCTCTTCGTATACCATGACAAATCCTCCAAAAATTTTATCAATTCAGCAAGATCACCTCTCTTTTTTCTAAACTCCAATATGCCAAACCTACTCAATCTCATGTCATCAGAGGACAGATCTCTTAGTTCGAATGTACACACCAGCTCCCAAACTAACAACTGCCCTGCCAAGCACCTCCTGCACTACGTGTCAGAGTGCACTTGTCCCACATCGTCCTCATTGTTCACCTCAAACCCACAGAACCAGAGTGTAAGCAGGTCATCCTTGATCCTGAGGAACTGAGGGGAGAGAAGTACACATTATGCAATGAGAAAAGGAGAGCTAACTCTTTGGGACTAAACCGTTCATCAGAGCAGATTTGATATGCACTTCCAAAGTTAATTCTTTTTATTTCCCTAACAATTTTCCAAAAAGATTTTCCAACAAGTGCACCTGTTTCTCTGTCCCAAAAAAAGTCTGAACACTTTTGATTAACAAGATTCTGCAGTTGTAGGATTCACTCCCCAAAGGACTTTAAGTGAGAGGGACCAGCTGTTTACCAACTTGAAGTTCAGCATCTTGTGTACATGGAACAAATTCTGTATTTTCTGGGGAACAAGGTGTGTCCCTTGATACAAAAGGAAAACACTCATTAGATCAGACAGCTTCTGAGAAGATTGAAACTATGGTAACATTTTAGGCCATTGACTTCCCAGAACCAAGGAAATGTAATCAACCTGATTCATTGGCTCTGTTTCTCTCCTGACAAACACTGCCTGATCTTCTCCAAATTTTGTGTATTTTCTATTTGTATAACTTCAATAAAATCCTTTTGAGCATAAACCAGATGTTCTCTGTGATAAAAATTCACTTCTATTATTAACAGCCTCTCACTCCTTTGCCCTCATCTGTTAACTCAAAACCAACAGCCAGCTTGATCAGCCTTCCTTAGATGTTAGAATTAATATTTGCCCAGATTTTGAGATTGTAATAACTGTGAAATTGGCCTCGGCACCCACCTCAGAACCCACAGAGTCATACAGCACAGAAACCGGCCGACCAAGATATCTTTCTGAGGTAGTCCCATTTGTCCGCATTTGGCCCATATCCCTCGAGGCCTTTTCTATTCATGTACTTGTCCAAATGTCTTTTAAACATTGTAATTGTACCCTCCTCTACAGCTTCCTCTGGTAATTCATTCCATATACCAACCGCCCTCCACGTGAAAAAGTTGCCTCTTGGGTCCCTTTTAAATCTTTCACCTCTCATCTCTAGTTTTAGACTCCCCTGTTCTGGGAAGAAGACTGTGACAATCCACGTTATCTAAGCCCCTTATTATATGCCTCAATAAGCTTACCCCTCAACCTCCTACACTCCAGCAAAAAAAAGTCCCAGCCTATCCAGCCTCTCCTTATAACTCAAGCCCTCCAGTCATGGTAACATCCTCATGAATCTTTTCTGCACCATTTCTAGCTTAATGACATCCTTTCTCTAGCTGGGCAACCAGAACTGCACATAATGCTCCAAGTGTGGTCTCACTAACAACTTGTACAGTTGTAACATGACATCCCAACTTCTGTACTCAGTGCCCCGACTGATGAAAGCAAGTGTGCCAAACACCTTCTTCACCATCCTGTCTACCTGTGTTGCTACTTTCAGGAAACTGTGTACTTGTACCCCTTGGGCTCTATATTCTACAAAACTCTCCAGGGCCTTACTGTGTAAGTCCTGCCCTGGTTTAACTGACCAAAGTGCAACACTTGGCACTTGTCCAAGTTAGGTACCATCTGCTGTTCCTTGGTCCACTTCCCCAATTTATCTAGACCTTGTTGTAATCTTAGATAACCTCCTTCACTGTCCACTACACCACCAATTTTGGTGTCATCTTCAAACTTACTAACCACGTTAACAACATTGTCATCCAAATCATTGATATAGATGACAAACAGTAGTGGACCCAGCACCAATCCCTGTGGTACACCATTGGTCACAGGCCTCCAGTCTACTTTCATGAAACAGACAGCAACCTTGGAATTTCTTCACATTATCCCAGTAATTCACTGCTTTCCACAGTCTATGCAGTTTTATAGTGGCAATCGTGTGCGGATTAACGGGTGGGGGGTGGTATTTGCAGCATTTTTAACCTCTTCCTACTTCAATCTGAGGTTCCCACCCACATTAAGACCACCACTATCATCCCTGTACCTAAGAAAAACAAGGTAACGTGCCTTAATGACTACTACCTGGTGGCTCTGACATCCACCATCATGAAGTGATTTAAGAGGCTGGTCATGGCACATATTAACTCCAGCTTCCCAGACAACCTCGACCCACTGCAATTCACCTACTGCTGAAACAGGTCTACGGCGAATGCCATCTCCCTGGCCCTACACTCATCTTTAGAGCATCTGGACAGTAAAGACACCAACATTAGACGATTGTTTATTGACTACGAATCTGCCTTCAATACTACAATTCCAAGCAAACTCATCTCCAAACTCCAAGACATGAGATTCAACACCTTCCTTTGCAACTGGATCCTTGACTTCCTGACCAACAGACTGCAATCAGTAAGGATAGGCAGCGACATCTCCACCACCACCATCCTCAGCACTGGTGCCCCACAGGCTGCATCCTCAGCCCCCTACTCCACTCCCTATATACACGACTGCATGGACAGATTCTGCTCGAACTCCATATACAAGTTTGCAGATGATATCACCATAGTGGGCAAATCTCAAATAATGATGAGTCAGAGTACACAAAGGAGATAGAGAGCCTAGTGATCTGGTGTCTTGACAACAACCTTTCCCTCAATGTCTTCAAAACAAAAGAACTGGTCATTGACTTCAGGAAGGGGGCTGTGCATGCTCCTGTTTATATCAACGGTGCTGAGGTTGAGAGGGTTGAAAGCTTCAAGTTCCTAGGAGTGAACATCACCAATAGCCTGTCCTGGTCCAACCACGTAGACACCACAGCCAAGAAAGCTCACCAGCGCCTCTACTTCCTCAGAAGGCTAAAGAAATTTGGCATGTCCCCTTTGACACTCATCAACTTTTATCAATACACCACAGAAAGCATCCTATCTGGATGGTAACTACAGGGAGTTGTGGACACAGGTCAGCACATCACAGAAAGCAGCCTCCCCTCCATGGACTCTGTCTATATTTCTCGCTGCCTCGGTAAAGCAGCCAGCATAATGAAGACTGCACCCACCCTGGACATTCTCTGTTCTCCCCCCTCCCATCAGACAGAAGATACAAAAGTCTGAAAGCACATACCACCAGGCTCAAGGACAGCTTCTATCCTGCTGTTATAAGACTACCGAACAGTCCCCTAGTGTGATAAGATGAACTTTTGACTTCACAATCTACCTCATTATGGCCGTGCACCTTATTGTCCACCTGCACTGCACTTTCTCTGTAACTGTAACATTTTATTCTGTATTCTGTTATTGTTTTCCCTTGTACTACCTCAGTGCACTGTTGTAATTATCTGTATGAATGACATGCAAAACAAAGCTTTTCACTGTACCTTGGTACATGTGACAATAATAAACCAATTTACCAATTTTGTAGCATCTTCCACTACAATTAAGAGAATAAAGAAGATTACAGGTAGTTATAAACCATTCTTTATGTAATATACAGAAAAGTGTTATAGTTTGTTCTTGGCTTGAATTATTAATGGACCCCTATACTCATCAAGCAAAATCTCTGACCTTAAAATCGGATGTGAATTTTTGTTCCATCAGAAAAATATTTCAAAATATAATAGATATTAAAATAAAATGTTGTGTTTTATAAATTTATATTTCAGCTTCAACCTTAATCTTCTATGTAGATTCCAATCTTAATGTAACACTTTAACATTTTTAAAATATTAATTGAAAATTGTATCTTTTCCATCCTGGTCAGCCATGGGAGAATTATTTAATGTGATTAGCTGCTTATTCCAGTTGATGAGTTCACAGCTATTGGATGCAGTGATCCCCATTGTACTGATGCCTGACAACAACTATATCTGGAAAGGTGAACTCCATCCTGCAGAGGTAACGTAATCTTAGTGGTCAGCTTTCTTCAAGGTTAGTGGCAAACACTTACTGCTTAGAAATTAGTTCTGCATTGTATATAGTTTAGAAATATTGAGAGATCTCACGGGAACTTACAGAGCTTGATAGGATGCAAGGACGATGTTTCCCCTGGCTGAGCAGTCTAGAACCAGGAGTCTCAGAACATTTAGAACTGTGATTTCTTCATGCAGATCGTGGCAAATCTTCAGAATTCTCCACCCTTGAGTGTTGTGGAGGCTCAGTAATTGAATTCATTCAAAACAGAGATTGATACATTTCTGGATATTAAGAATGTGCAGGAAAATAACGTTAGAGCAGAGTCATGACCTCAAAGGATGGTGGAGCAGGCTTAAGGGCAATGGCCTACTCCTGCTTCTACGTTCTCATACAGAAGGATGAGTGACTTGAAACATTAACTGTTTCTCTCTCCACAGATGCTGCCTGACTGAATATTTCCAGCACTTCCTATTTTCATTTCAGATTTTCAGTATATATATATATGCTGTGTGTGTGTGTGTGTGTGTGTGTGTGTGTGTGTGTGTGTGTGTGTGTGTGTGTGTGTGTGTAATTTATTTTATATACAGTGTGTGTATATAGTTTTCTTGGATTGCTGATTTGTAAACTATATGCCACAATTTAAAACAAGAGAAACAAAGGACTGCAGATGCTGGAATCTAGACGAAAAACACGATGATGCTGGAGGAACTCAGCAGGTCAGACAGCATCCATGGAGAAAAGCAGGCAAACAATGTTTCGGGTCAGGATCCTTCTTCAGAACAATTTACAAACAAAGTGTATCATCATCTCTTAGTCAGTAACAAGCTGACTGAGGGCTGAGATCAGGAATGATTTCTGCACAACCAGATTTCAGAGTAGGTTTATCTACAAACCTTGTGCACTCCATTCTGCAGTCATGCAAGTAGGGTGTAACTAGCTTCCAGTCTTAGCAACAGTGAGTCTCTATACAAATGCTCCTGGTGCAATGCCTGTAAAACAAAGAGGATTAGCAACAGGATTCATCTCTGGTTTTCCCCACAAAGTTCATAATTGTGTACACTTCAGCAAACACACAAACACTTCCTGGGCAATCAATTCCACGTGGTTAACAGGTCCATGTTGGTCAACTAAATTTTTAAAGGAGACACGAGACTGCAGGCGCTGCAATCGGGAGCAACAACGGCTGGAGGAACTCAACAGGTCGAGCAGCATCTGTGGGAGGAAAGGAATTGTTGAAACCCTGCATCAGGACTAAGAGTGGAGAGGAGAGGTGGCCGGTTTAAAGAGGAGAAGAGGAGTGGTGAGAATGGAGTCTGAGGTGGACTGAGGAGGGGTGTAAGATGATAGGCAGGTTGCACCAGATTTTGGGGGGGGGGGGCGCGGTTGCGGTGTGGAAGCATGGGTGGAGTTGGGAGACCATGGCAGGTGAATGATAAATGGAGGCAGACAGAGAGAGAGAGAGAGAGAACATATATATATTTATACATATACACCAAGAGGCAGATGGAGCAAGGTGGGGGGGGGGCGGGGGGGGGGGTGGAGTATGAAGGTTGGAGACAGCAGCTGGAGGGAGATGAGCATGAACACAAAGGGATACCAGTGCTGGACTCTGATGAGTAAAGATGATAATAGGAACCCTAAGGGGACAGCTGGATGACAGATGGAACCAGACCACTTTACAGCGAGTGAGGTGATTTCTTTTTAAAGAGTTGTCACAGCATAGGAAGATCAGAAAACAATTAACACACAGCAAGCTCCTGAAACAGCAATAAATACATAAAAGGTTGGAAATACTAGGGAGGCCAGACAGCATCTGTGAAAAACGAAACAGTTAATCTTTCATATCTGGGACCCTTCATCTGAACTGGGAAAGAGAGGAAAACAAGTTAGTTTTCAATTAGAGACAAGACAGAGGATGGAGTTGGTGTTGGTATCGGTTTATTATTGTCACTTGTACCGAGGTACCGTGAAAACGTGTCTTGCATACCAATCGTACAAGTCAATTCATTACACAGTGCAGTTACATTTAGTACAGAGTGCATTGATGTAGTACAGGTAAAAACAATAACAGTACTAGAGTAAAATGTCACAGCTACAGAAAAAGTGCAGTGCAATAAGGTGCAAGGTCACAACAAGGTAGATCGTGAGGTCAGAGTCCATCTCATCGTATAAGGGAACCATTCAATAGTCTTATCATAGTGGGATAGAAGCTGTCCTTAAGCCTGTTGGTATGTGCCCTCAGGCTCCTGTATCTTCTACCTGATGGAAGAGGAGAGAAGAGAGAATGGCCCAGGTGGGTGGGGTCTTTGATTATGCCGGCTGCTTCACCAAGGCAGCGAGAGGTAAAGACAGACTCCAGGGAGGGGAGGCTGGTGTCCGTGATGCACTGGGCTGTGTCCACAACTCTCTGCAGTTTCTTGCGGTCCTGGGCAGAGCAGTTGCCGTACCAAGCTGTGATGCATCCAGATAGGGATGCTTTCTGTGGTGCATCGATAAAAGTTGGTGAGTTTCAAAGGGGACAAACCAAATTTCTTTAGCCTCCTGAGGAAGTAGAGGCGCTGGTGAGCTTTCTTGGCCGTGGCATCTACGTGATTTGACCAGGACAGGCTGCTAGTGATGTTCACTCCCAAGAACCTGAAGCTCTCAACCCTCTCGACCTCAGCACCATTGATGTAGACAGGTGCATGTACACCGCCCCCTTTCCTGAAGTCAATGACCAGCTCTTTTGTTTCTGTTGACATTGAGGGAAAGGTTGTTGTCATGACACCATTCCACTAAGCTCTCTATCTCCTTCCTGTACTCCGACTCATCGCTGTTTGAGATACGGCCTACAACGGTGGTGTCATCTGCAAACTTGGAGAGTTACTGTTTTATTTATGTTAAGCAAGGAATGAAGATTGTCCAGGATGCTGGGGTTAACAATTCTGTTTGCAAAAAACAGGTAGGGGCCTCATAAAATTCTATTTATGTGGTATCATTTATTTACTCAGGATGACCTGAAGTGGTTTACAGTCAGTAAAGTATTCTGAAATACACATTACCGGATTGTCTTACATTTGGCCAATACATACAAGAATATCTCATGGTCATGTAAGATAAGATTTATTAGTCACACGTACATCGAAACACACAGTGAAATGCATCTTTTGCATAGACTTCTGGGGGGCAGCCCACAAGTGTCGCCACACTTCTGGCGCCAACATAGCATGCCCACAACTTCCTACCCTGTATGTCTTTGGAATGAGAGAGGAAACCGGAGCACCTTTACAAATGATTTCTCTTCAGCAGTTCCTGCTGTGAGCCAGTGCCCCAGCCTCTTCAGACAGTGGTGCTTATTCATGCAGCTCTGCTATTAATTTAAAAACTGATAACTGCTTGTAGTTTACAGTTTGAAACAGTTCATGCAGACTGGTTCTCGTGTTTATTAATGATTACTATATGTTAAACCTTATACTTTGTCTGTGACTGCTTCACCCTAACAAATAAATGCACCCTGTAATCAACAGGCCTCGAGGAAGGGGAGTGGTGGTCATCACTTCTTTGTCTCTCAGGTTCAAGCATTTGCTTGTCGCTAAACTTTTAATATCTTTTTGCAGACATAATGATGTCTTGCTGCAACTATTCTGTTCAACTCACAAGGTCCTCACTTTTAAACCTTTTTTTCTCAAACTGGATTTGTACCTGTGAGCCCCATAATCATTACTGCTAACTAACATTTTAACTTATTAAAATTTTTCCTTGCCAGCTATCCCTAATGAGCAGTTGTCACAAACCAGCAACAAAAGAAACACACTGAGCATGATTTAGTGTTAAAAACTATTTTATTAATCACTACTTATGATAATACGTAAAATAAAAGTAAAAATGTTAGTATGTTAGAATTCAAGAATGTTAAACCTCAAACGTTAACCCCAAAACTAAACTCTTCGTGTGTGTGTGTGACAAAGTCCAAAACTCCCAGTTCCGGAATGGTTCTTAAAGTTCAGTTCCGCAAGCCATAAGGTGAAACATGAGCAAGGGCTTCTTCAACAACCACCGTTGCCTGAAGATAAGATGTAGATGTAGAAAAACAGAGAGAGAGTACATATGAAATCCAAATGTTCCACGATGGAACCCAAATGACACTGCAGTGTTTACTCGGTAGTGACTTCCTCACCCCGAAAAGCATCCGAACCGTGGTTGTCCACACACAAATACCTGTTTCCTTCTACAGGTCAGCAACAAAGTGAACTCGACCGGATTACTTCCAACTTCCATACATGGATTTCAGTGGCAAACACAGTTATTGTTTCTCATCCATCGATAGAGAAAACAAGCAGGCTGGTGTCTCTCTCCCTTCCCTCTCTCTCTCTTTTTTTTCTTCTTCTGACTTCTTCAACAACGTCATTACGTCCTTTATCTTCTATTGACGTAAGCACGCCCCACACACACATACACACACACTCTCTATCTTAAAGGGACTTTCACTGAGTCCGTAACACAGTGCAGCAATGCATAAAGCAGGTGACTCATGAATTGTTTACCAGAGCAAACAGTCATATAATTTTCCCCATGGGTAAGGAAGACCAATAGGAAGAACCAGCATTTTTCCAGAAAGGCATCCCAAAAGTCTAACATGGTATTAATAGAATGGCATGGAGGCAAAAGCTACCACTGAGCCAAGGATCAGCTTTGCCTCGGTGGAGAGCACTCTTTTCTCTGTTAGAAGATCATGAGATCAGGTCCCACTCCAGAGACTCGAAACAGAACCTGCAGATATCCAGAGCACTGCTCCAGTCCAGCACTGAGGAGAACACAACAGGAAGTGCTGCCTTTTTAATGAGATGTTAAGCCAAGACTCAGGTCACCATCTCATGCAGATGGAAAAGGTCCCATGATGTCATTTGATAAAGAATTACCATGAGAAATAGATACACATTCCTAAGTAGTGTCCTAAACAGATTGAAAAGAAAAGCTCAAGACCAAAGAGACTGCAGATGCTGAGATCTGGGGCAAAAAACAAACTGCTGGAGGAACTTTCAGGACTGGACCCAAAACATCAAGGATCCCTTTGCCTCCACAGATGCTGCCTGACCCGCTGAGTTCCTCCAGCAGTCTGTTTCTTTGAAAAGGAAAACTGTTTGTGAAATATTTGTCATATGTCGGACAGCTTTTTGTGAACTGTTGCTCCATGTAAATTTACTGTTGTAGCTACCTACAACATTCAAGTCAGTTCAAAGTTTTTCATTGACTCTAAATCACTTTAGGACATAAATGGCACAAAAGCAAGACAACTAATTTTCTTTCTTGTGCAGCCCTAGAAACATTTTAAAAATTATGATACAGATGGAGGCCATTTGGCAACTACCCAGCCTGTTTACCTGGATTCTCATGAGGGCAGCCTAACCACCTCCTGAAAACCTGGAGCTTGAGGTCCTCCAGCTGACAACAATTCTTGTACCTGTGCTTGTCAGGGACAAAGAAAGCATCCTGGATTTTTCATGAGGCACAGAAAGTGCATTCCACAATCTGAGATACCCAGTCATGTTTCCGTTTATTGGATTAACTGAGCAAAAACCGCATACACCTTTTCCTCCCCCCACTCATCAAAACCCTGAGTTTCACATTCTATGGGAGCAGTACTCCACAGCACTGGGCTCTGTGGCACTTATGTCTCTGGGTTATTCTAAACAGAAGCCTGTTATTTTAACAATCATAGGATCTTCTCATCCATCCATGTTGAGCTTCTGCATTGGATAATGGACATAGATATCCCTATACCAGTACACAATGTTTTTATTTTGCTGAGTTCATGATTTTCCATTATTTCTCCAGCTAAGTTGGCTCACATCAGAGTCCAGATCCCTTGCTACGTAACTGACTCCTAATCGGCCTCAATAATGTCCCATCAAGGTAATCAGTTCAAAGTCTATGGGGGATGGCTATTAAATGCTCAATGCTGCTGGCGTAGCCATCAGTGACCATATCTTGTGAACAATTGGGAAAAAAAACCCTGGACCATTGATCCAGAGAAAACTTGTTCAAAGCAGCTTGTGACAGTTTGAGGCAATGAAGTGGGCAGACTGCCATTTCACAAAGTCCCCTCAGGGAGAGGTTCTGCTGCTATGATCAATATTTGATTTCTATTCCCTTAATTTGCACAACCTATTTGCAGCGTATACCTATGTATTCACAGCGACTTCACCTTGTACATGACAACTTTGTTTGAGAAGACCTTTGGAATCTCCTGAGCATAGCATTTGTGCACTGTATAAGTCGGAGTTTTCCTGACCTTTGTCCAGCCCTGGGAACAGTCGGGCCCTGTCAGTTTTCTGTCAGTGATGAAGTAGCAGAATGGTATGGATACCTCAGCAGGAAAAATAATGACTTGTGTTTGTACTTTTGCACCCCAGACCAAAATTACGTCTTTCCTTGAAGATAAAGTGTAGTCACATCATAATGTAGGAAACACAGCAGACTATTGCACACAGCGAGCTCCAACAAGCAGCATTGTGATAATGATCAAGTCGTGCTCAAAGGAAAGAAAAAGAAAACTTGCCCAACTTTAGTTCAACAATCAACGAGGCACAGGAAAGTTCAAAGGCCAAGGCTACAATTCAGAGACTATGCCAAAGGAATTGGCAAGGCAGGCACAAAAAAATTCAGATCCACTTTGGAAGAGACAACCCTGTACCTTCGCTGGACTTAAAGAGACATTAGTCGCAGTAAAAAGATAGTAATCCTGAAAGCAGAAGATGGCACCATCTTGACTGACAGAAATAACTTGATCAATACTCTAATTAAAGAATAGTTGTGCAAGAAGGAGACTAAATATAAAAGCAGATAGAATTGGTGGTATCCTTCTGATATGTGTTAGTACATGGAAGGGAGATAGGAGGCAGAGAAGGAATAAAGGGAACATTTCTGACTCATGGATGTGCCAAGTGCATTCCCCAAGGATCTATACTGTAACCTTAGTTGAACTAATGGGTCTCAAAAACATCTTTGAGACTAGATGTTCATCTTTAAGACCAGGAGTCCAGATGAAGGGTCTCGACCTGAAACAGCAACTGTTCGTTTCCCTCCAACAGATGCTGCCTGACCCGCTGAGTTCTTCCAGCTCTTTTGTGTGTTGTTTGTGATGTCCACATCCAAAGAATTAAGGATGGCAATAAATAGTACCCTTGCCAGTGCACATCTACATATGAATTAAAAAGCACAAATTCAACCGTTAAGGGTTTCGATGACTTGCCTTTCAAAATTAAAGTTTTGTTTCTTGAACAGTTTTGAATACTTAGATCAACATATGGGCAGGGGATCGAAAGTGATGTACAGATCTACTCAGGTGCAAAGAAATGCCTTATTAAAAAAGTAATCAGTCACAGAAATTGAGTGAATTCCTAAAATTTACCACATATAGAAAGCAAGCTTTTGTAATAACATTGTGAATTGAAGCCTTTCACATTGATCAAATCAGACACATTAACATCAGCTGGGATTCAGTGGTAGCGTTCCAGCTTCGAGGTCAGTAGGTTCTGAGTACAGTAATCTAAGCTGACACTCCAGTGCAGTTCTGAGAACACACAGAAGTGCTTTCAGTGGATGCATTAAACCTAGGCCTTGTCTGCCTCCTCAATTTAGATCTAGAGGAGCCTACGGCGCTATTTTGAAGAAGAGCAAGAACATTATCCCTGGTGTCCTGGACAATTTTTTTTTGGCCAACATTACTAAAACAGATGACCTGGTCATTATTAAAGCTGTTTGTGGCTTTTTACAAAATGCTTGGCATGCTTCTTATACTTCAAAAATGCTTCATTGGCTAAAATGATTTTATCAATGCAAATCTCTTTTTAAATCTTTTTTCAGGTTTTAATCCAGAGGTATTAGAAAGATTACTTTGTTCATTACAAGAAAAATTTGGATCACCCTTAAGAACACAATAAATGGAAGCAGGAGTAGGCCATTCTTCCCTTCTAACTTCTCTGCATCCATCAAAATCTCCTACCTTAATGCTATAATCCTGACATTACTGCTTCTGAAGTGCTGCTTTTTAATCTTTCTACTAGCTTCTCAAAAACCTGCTAGCAGGACCCCAATTCATTTTCTCCCTAGGTCACTGGTATCAATGTAGACCACAACTTCTTTACCCTCTCCTTTCTAGATGCTTTACAGTCATTCAGTGACATCCTTGAATCTGGCACCAGGGAGGCTACATATCATCCACAGCCTCAAGAACACCCCCAGCTATTGAATCCCCTTATCCCTGTTGCTCTCTCACTCTTCTTCCTCCCTTCCTGCGCAGCTGAGCCACTCATACTGCCACACTCCTGGCTCTGGCTGCACTCCCCAAGGAACCATCACTCCCCTACAGTATCCAAAAGGGAAAACCTTTCAGTGATTGAGATTGACTCAGGGGAATCTTGCACCACCTGCCTCCTCCTTTTTGTCTACCGAGTCACTCATATTCCCTCTCTGTGTGATGTAGCCACCTCCCTATCCACAAAGTTTGTGGCTTCATGGATGTACCACAGTGACTTCAGCCACTGCCCCAGCTCTGAAACCTGGAGCTCACACAGCTGCAGCTGGAGACACTTACTGCTTATGTAGGACACCAGAAGCATCCACATGATATGGGATGCCAATTCGACTTGGCTGAGCTTTCCTGCCATGCCTCCCTTCACTACCAACTAACAATGTTGTGTGGGGGACCATTCTTGACTGCCAAAGCTAACCACCAAAATCCCAAAGCAAGCCCATGAATTTATTGAAGCTGCAGTAACACAGAATGGGTGAGGAATGAAGAACTTTTAGTAATGTGTTCCAAACTAGGATAGACAATGATAGTCAATTTTGGATAGACAAGGGCTCTTTAGGGATAGTCAGCATGGCTTTGTGCGTGGAAAAGTGTCTCTCACAAATCTGTTAGTCTTTTGAAGAGCAAACCAAGAGGATTGACGACAGCTGGGCGATGCATGTTGTCTATATTGTCTTTAGCAAGGCCTATGACAAGGTCCCGCACGGGGCTAGTCTGGAAGGTTCGATTGCATGGGATCCAGGGAGAGCTGGCTAAGTGGATACATAATTGGCTTGATGGTAGGAAGCAGAGGGTGATGGTAGAAGGTTGTTTTTCGGACTGGAGGCCCGTGACTAGTGGTGTGTCACAGGGATCAGTGCTGGGCCCATTATTGTTTGTCATTTACATAAACGATTTGGAGGAGAACGTACAAGGCATGGTTAGTAAGTTTGCAGGATGGCGCTAAAATAGGTGGTAATGCAGATAGTGAAGAAAGTTATCAAGAATTACCAGGGGATATTGATCAGCTGGGTCAGTGGGCTGAGGAGTGGCAAATGGTGTTCAATCCAGATAAGTGCGAGGTGTTCCATTTTGGGAAGTCAAAGCAGGGTAGGTCTTTCACAGTGAACCATAGGGCCCTGGGGAGTGTTATCGAACAGAGGGACCAAGGAGCATAAGTACATATTTCCTTGTTCCTTGAAAGTGCTGTCACAAGTAGACAGGGTGGTGAAGAAGGCATTTGAAAAAGTGTCTGCTATTTTATTTCATTTGACTTACTATCACATAAAGTCAGCGTTTTGATCTACAGCCAGAATGGCAATTAGATGTATACATTTGATAGCAGCTCAGTAGTGTCCAAACTCATGGCAATAGAAATGTAATATCCAATTTATTAAAATTAATTGCAAAAGAAATCCATTAGCTTCTTTACAATTGACTGTAAAAGGACATTATTGGCCTTTTTGCCACTTTGTGGCATCCTGAGATCATGAAAAGTGCTATTTAAGTGGAAATCTTTCTCCTCTCTCTAAAAGAAAGTCTTCAGCACATGTTTGACAGATTTCAATGCATCATCCTTTTATTAAAATGTATTATTTGCAGCCTAATATTTACAGACGGCTTCCTGAATTCTAATTGATTTCAGCTGCAATTACATAAACTCTACCTAGATAGTAGTACCTAAGCATTGTTCAGGCTGTTGATTAATTTACTGTAGCCTTATTTCAGTCCCAATATTATTGTGACATGGCAATGCAGAGGGTTGGGGTGGGCAGTCGTTTAGTAAGACTCTGTTCTAGACAGAAGATATAAACCCAACAAAGGTTTTCCATGTGTTGTGTTCTTTTGCCAAAGGTGAGGAAGGAAAATTCAATCCACCCAGCCCAAATGTTAAGTCTACAGCGCCTTCTCCTCCCAGTCCTCATGCTGTCCATGAGGTGAATATTGCCACCATGTTCCAGATCCTGGGCAGCCTTTGAGCGATGACACAGATCCTGCCAAAATCACCAAAAATCCCCTCAAAAGATATCAGTTAGAACACAATATGAACAAGCCTATACAAAAGCCTATGCAAAACACAAGCCTATACAAAACACAACATGAACAAGCCTATACAAAAGCCTATACAAAACACAACATGAACAAGACTATACAAAAGTTAGTGGCCCAGAATTTGCAATCAGTGGCAAAGTGATGACACCACTGACATCAGTAATTGCTCCCCTCAAAGATTTAGCAATCTCCAATAGTGAGAATTCCCCTATTCCGATGTCTGCTGCTGTCTTGTATCATTAAATGGGATCTGTAGTGTCCAAATGATGTCATCAAGCTAGCTGAAAAGCCACTCATGTTAAAGAATTCTCATCAACAGGAAAGCAGAGGAAAAACAATCAGAATTTTTAATTAACTTCTTAAACATTATGTAGAGTGTTAAATAACAACCTGAAGATCCACATCCATAGGATCTGAAACAGCATAAATAAACTGCAATTAAAAATCTGACATATTCAATATTTTGCATTATTCATTTCAGGAAATCAAAAAGCACTTGCACAAAATTATTTTCTTCAAAGGCCTGCGAGTTTGCTAATTGCTATTTATGGCTTAGTGTTCAATTAAAATTTACCTTAGAGCCATGTAACTCTGTGTGATCCTTCAGGATATTTTACATTGGGGTTACTTTAAAATACCTGAAATTCATTTCAGATCAAATCTCTCTTGATTCCTTTGGAGAAGACTACACACAGTGCGGTTTGTGGTACTGGGCTGGTTCACTGGCAGTGATTTCACTATTTCTAAAATAAATAAATCCCAAAACTGTCGTCTGTCTCATGAAGTAATGATGGTAAGCATATCATTGCTATCACAAAATCAGTGCGACAAATGTGCTACAAATCAGATTTTGTAGATTCCATTAAGCCCTCAATATCATCCAACTACTGGCTCAAATATCTATCTTGCCCTCCACTCTTCAGAAACATGTTATAGCTTCCTTCAATGGCCTCCACTGTTTATAGGTTTAAGAAATTCATTACCTTTTAGACAATGAGCTGTCCAGTTAGTTCACCTCTTTACTCCAACTGTTTGGCACAATAATAGTTTTCCTGCTTCATGCTTTTACATAAACTTGAAAATGTCAATTAGACCTCTGAAAGAAAAGTCAAGGTCGACCTCTTCACCTCTCAAGTACTAGAATTATTCTCATTGTACGAATTTGGACCTTTTCACTGGCAGTAATATTCCTCGCATGATTAGATCTCTAGAAGCATGCAGAGTACTCCAGATGGAGTGTAATCCAAATGTTATGCAGGAACAATACAACTTGTTTTGATTTTTATGGTCTTGTAGTTCACATATAGAACATTGTGTTCTTCTTATGACCAATGCATCAACTTTAGTATGCAACATCATTAATTTGTACCGAACTGGACCGTATTAATGTCTAATGGCAAAAATGTTTAATGGAAGCAATATTTTTGATTAACAGGATAATAGAAACCAAAAAAAATCATTCAATTACTCACCATCTTCTATAAGACTTCCTGTGATTTCATTTGCTGATCAAATTTGTCTCAAGGAAAATACACATGAAGGAGCCGCACAGGTTGTGGATCTGATCTGAGTAATTCGATTAAGCTTTTCTGGTTCATTGAAATAAAGGCTGTGTTCAACAATGTGTCTGTACACTAACAACAACTTGCATTTACACAGAATCTTTAATGTAGCAAAGTGGCCCAAGAGGATTTGTAAGATTCTTATCAAAATTTGACACCAAGTTAGATGAACAAATGACAAAAAGCTTCGTCAAAGAGGAGTCTTAAGGTATACCTCAAGGTAAAAAGAGATGGAGAAACCAAAAAGTATGGGAAGGAAAATCTGGAACAAAGGGCCTTGGCAGCAAATGGCGGTGATGAAGACTGAGTGATTTGTGTTGCTAATATGAACAAGGTTTTATCACAAGCAAAGAGGTGCGAAATGAATCATTCAATAAAAAGAAGTTTTGCATACTTGGATATTGTCTGAATTTATCTGTGAGGAACAGATTTTCCTGCAATATTATAAAAAGTAATCCTTGGCCTAATGATTATCCAATGGCCTGGATTTTGCTTTAGGGACCACTGTGATGAAATCAGCACTCACTATCATTAAGGAGTAAATCTGGCAGTAACTTCTGATACCCCTGGCTGTGCAGTACAACATGGAAATTAAGACTGCACCATTACTTACATTGCTCTTCCACTGGCTTTGGTCTAACAATAACTCAGTGAGAGACTTGTCATTCATAGTTCACCAATAATTAACCACAAGGGATTAAATTTTACTTTTATAAATGTGAGTCACTCTCCTTCAAATTTTAGTTATTAATGAAAATTTTTAAAATGTAAGATATTAAAGAAAACTCACCAGCTCAGGCAGCACCTATAGAGGGAGAAACAGGGTGAATGTTTCAGCAATGGTAATTCTTCAGAACTACTGACAACCTGAAAGATTAACTTTGTTTCTTTCTCCACCAAACCTGTTGAGTATTTACAGCAAATGTTGCTTATATTTCCAGCATCTGTAGTATTTTAGCTTTTTTCCTCTTATCCCTCTCCTTTCCCTGTCTTTATTTCACATATGTGACATATTTGATATTAAATTTAATACTCTTACGCTTCCTGGTTGAGACTCTGCATTTAAATAATGGTCCTTCAATTTGTTTGTTGCTTGGCCCACTCTCGCCATTCCCAGATTCCTTTTGAGGGGCTGCATAAAAGCCAACAGAAATACTCTTGCCAAATATATGTGTAATGGATGGTAGGTTTCCAATGATGCCAAATTCCAGGTCAGAAAGTATATCCATGTATTACCACTCCACGAGAGAGCAATATGCTGAAGGGGAAGACTCACCATATCAAAAGGGAAAATTGCATTTACATGACATCTTTTACAACAAGTTTAAGATTCCCCTAAAGACATCACATCTGCTTTTGAAGTATAATTACTGTCACAATGTAGAAAGATAGCAATCAATTTATACACAGTGAGCTCCCCACAAACAGTACAGTGATGTGAAATCAACCAAATAATCTACTTTTATGATGCTGTTTGAGGGTTTATTATTAACACAGGAGGATATCACCACACCTTCTTTGAATTAGTGCCACAGTATTTTTTATGTCCACTTGTTCCTTTCAATGTCTCAGCCAGCAGTGAACACTCCCTTAGCGTTAGTCACTGGAGTCTCAGCCTAGATTTTTGGCGCCAAAAGAGCCTCCAGAGTGGGATGCAAGACTCATAGCATTCCTATTCAGAGGTAAGGGACTATACTCTGAGACCAGACTGACCACTTGTCCTACTTATTAATTGGGATAATTAATAACTCGTGTGTGTTACAAACAATTATTATCTGGTTACTTGCACTGATTAAAGAACTTTGTATAATTGCCAAGGTCACCATCTTCATATGGGCTGCACATAAAGATGGATGCAATCATGGACTTCGATCCTAACATACCAGCACAACTTCCAGAACACCATGTAATAAAATGAAATTCAATTATTCAGTGACTGTAAATCATCAATACTTGTAATGTACTAGTATGGATTTTGCAGTCAATGAGGAGACAACAGTGCTAACTTGGCATACTTATGTTTGTCCACTGACTCAGACTGTGTGTGAACTTTTACATTTCTAACAAACACCACAATCAGTGAGGATAGGCAACAATACCTCCGGCATGATTATTCTCAACACTGGTGCCCCACAAGGCTACATCCTCAGCCCTCTATTCTACTCCCTATACACCCATGACTGTGTGGCCAGATTCTGCTCTAACTCCATCTACAAGTTTGCAGATGATACCACCGTTGTAGGCCATATCTCAAACAGCAATGAGTTGGAGTACAGGAAGGAGAGAGCACTTAGTGGAATGGTGTCATGACAATAACCTTTCCCTCAATGTCAACAGAAACAAAAGAGCTGGTCATTGACTTCAGGAAAGGGGGTGGTGTACACGCACCTGTCTGCATCAATGGTGCTGAGGTCGAGAGGGTTGAGACCTTCAAGTTCCTGGGAGTGAACATCACCAACAGCCTGTCCTGGTCAAATCACGTAGAAGCCACGGCCAAGAAAGCTCACCAGCACCTCTACTTCCTCAGGAGGCTAAAGAAATTTGGTTTGTCCCCTTTGACTCTCACTAACTTTTACCGATGCACCATAGAAAGCATCCTATCTGGATGTATCACGGCTTGGTATGGCACCTGCTCTGCCCAGGGCCGCAAGAAACTGCAGAGAGTTGTGGACACAGCCCAGCGCATTATGGACACCAGCCTCCCCTCTTTGGAGTCTGTCTTTACCTCTTGCTGTCTTGGTGAAGCAGCCAGCATAATCAAAGACCCCACCCACCTGGGTCATTCTCTCTTCTCTCCTCTTCCATTGGGTAGAAGATACAGGAGCCTGAAGGCATGTACCACCAGTCTTAAGGACAGCTTCTATCCCACTATGATAAGACTTTTGAACAGTTCCCTTATACAATGAGATGGACTATGACCTCACGATCTACCTTGTTGTGACCTTGCACCTTATTGCACTGCATTTTCCCTGTAGCTGTGAAACTTTACTCTGTACTGTTATTGTTTTTACCTGTACTACATCAATGCACTCTATACTGACTCAATGTAACTGCACTGTGTAATGAATTGACCTGTACGATCGGTTTGAAAGACAAGCTTTTCACTGTACCTCGGTACAAGTGACAATAATAAACCAATACGTCAACTTAGAATAATTAGGCAGCCAAAACAGCATGACATCCCACACAGCAGACCAGGCCTGCAGTGATGTGAGTCTTCTATCAATCAGATTGAAGAATCCTTATAAGGACACCCAGGTGTCAAATCAGAAAGTGTAAGTTAAAATATTTAATTCATGACTAAATCATTTTAAAAAGTGAAATAAAATGAGGGAATGATGGGATTAAGAGAAGTGTAGAGAAATGGATGAATGTGTGTGTGTCTCGAAGAACATTTTTCATTCTTTATATAAAATTTAAAGGAATCAGATGCACTGTAATTTTCTTGAAAACAAGGAATGAAACAAGGAACAATGGATTTTATTTTGTTCTAATTGTGTTCTTTCTTGTAAAAATTGTGTATAATTTATGTTTCATTTATGTTTTTCTTGTGAATGCTGCTTATATCATACTAGGTGCCTGTGATGCTGCTGCAAGTAAGTTTCTCTATGCACCTGTGCATACATGTACTTGTAAACTCAACTTTGAATCTTAAAATAGTAATTTGATGATCTAAATATTTTTTTTAAATCTAACTATTTAAGTAGGACCTTTTATGATCTCAGAACATCACTAAATGTTTTGAAATCAATGAAGTACATTTGGATTGCAGTAACTGTTGCAATACAGAAAACAAAGCAGCCAATTTATGCACTGCATGTTTCTACAAACAACAGAATAATATCCAGTCTGTTTAGATGAAGCAACAACAGATATAACTTCACTTATCTTCAGATTAGTGTAATGGGATAGTCTGTGTCCACCTAAGAGAGTGAAAAAGCCTTGATTTAAAGTTGCATTAAGGAGACAGCACCTCCAACAGTGCGATATTTCCTCATACTGCACTAGAGCGCTGCCTTTCAACTTTACACTCGAGCTGCCAAACCCACAATGTTCTGAGTCAAAGGTCAACGATCTCATTGAAAGATTGTTCAGGCTCCAGAGGATTGGGAAAAGAGAGTACAATTTCATTGAGCCAGCTAACCTTTTACTTGAGGAAAGGTCTGTTTCAGAGAGGGAAGTAAAGATGATTAAACCAATTCCATCTGATCTATGTAGCTCAAGGAAGCACTGTTAGAAGATAACTAGAAAAATTGTCAGTTAGTAGGTTTTAAGGATGAACCTAAAGGGGGAGGATGTGGAAGGCAGAGAGATCAGAGGAAGAAATTCTCAACTTGGGGTCTAAGTGCTTTAAGGCACGTTCCCCATTGGTGGGATTGCACGAGATGAATGTCAGTGGAGGAGAATGTTCTGAGAGGTTTATACAGCTGGAATACACTACAAGGATTGTGAGCCACAAAGCTGTACAGCCCAGAAATGGGACCTTCAGTCCACCATGCCCATGTCGACCTTTTATCCCATCCACACTAATCGTATATGCCCACATTAAGTCCATATCTTTCTAGGCCTCCTATATTTAAGTGCTTGTCTAAATGCCTCTGAAACATAATGATTGTATCTGATTCCACCACCTTCTCTGGCAGCAAGTTCCAGATATCCACCACTCGCTGTGGAAAAATTAACTTTCCCCTTCAATCCTCTTTAAAGCTCCTTCCTCTCACCTGAAAGCTATGCTCTCTTGTTTTTGATACCCTCACCACTGGAAATATATTCTAACCATCTACCTATCTATTTCCTCTTTTAATTTTATACACATCAATCAGCTCATTCCTCAGCCCTTGACCAGAAATATTAATTCGGTCTCTCTCATCCCATAGATGTGGCCCGACCTTCTAAGTATCTCCGACAGTTTCAGTTTCTATTTTACACCCTTCAGTTTCTTTCGCTCCAGGGAAAACAAGTCCAGCCCACCCAATCTCTTCCCATTACTAAGGTACTAAATCCAGGCAACATACTGGTGAATCTCCTCTGCACTCTCTCCAGTGCATCCACATCTGTCCTATAATGTGGTGACCAGAGCTGCACACTACCAGGGACTGGAGATTTTAATATGTACTTCAAAATTGAGGATCTGGTGGGAATAATGACTTAATTATCAAATGCAGGGGTGTTGTATAATTGAGACCACGTGTAGGGTCGGATAAGGGCAGCAGCATTTTGGATGGGTTGAAGTTAGAGAAATAGATGAGAGGAGAGAAAAACATGGGTGAAGATTCCTTCAACTGATAAACTGAAGGAGGACAATAAAAAGGCAATGTTACAGAGGCAGAAGCAGGTGATCATTGTGATGTAGTCAGAAACCAACTGCAGTCTAACAAGATGCCCAGATTGTGAGCAATATGTTTAAGGCAGAGGTACTTGAATAAGCAAGGGAGAGAAAAATAGTTACCACGGGTAGCAGGAATTCAGAGCTGAGGTTACAATCAGGTCAACCATAATCTTATTAAATGGCAGAGCAGGCCTGAGGCACTAGGTGGCCGACTTCTGCTCCTAACTTTTCTGTTCATTTGTAACCAGTGGCCGGAGGTCAGTGTAACTGTGTTCTCCCGTGTTAGCCAGACCTGAGCTTCGAACACCGTTTTCCACACACAACTTCTCCTCACATTCAACAACATCAAAGTGACATTTTTCTGCAAAGAAATTCATCCTCTGTGGTTAGCACTAAATATGACATAAAGCAGTGACAGCAGTTTCTAATCAACCCTTCAGGTCTGATCTACAATGGAAAGTATTTCAGGAGGCAGAGAACAGCACACTGTCACTACTATAAAGCACGTTTAGCATGACCATGGAGGAGGAATCTTTTTCATAATTCTACAATTCTTATTGCTGTGCAGAACAATAGCAAATTATGTGTAGTTTTATGAGTAACCACTGGGCAATAGATAGACTTCACAAAGAAAACCTTGGAATTTTACAGCTGAAAATAACAGATGTAGATAAACTTTAAGTCAAATGTGAACCTATAATCTCACACATTATGCTGCTTTACAATGATATTGCCTGCTTCAATCAATTAAAATTCAGTAGAATCAATTGACAATGACGACTACCGTGAAAGAAACAATTTTCAGTGCTTCATTTGACTTATTTTTTGAAGAGTTTGGCATTCATGTGAAATACCTTTCTGCCTGGAATGAATGTTTGCGTATTATCATTATGTATCATGGACTGTCCCTCTCTGATAAAGGAAAGGTATTGCCACTAGTGAAAATATATTTTAGCCATTCAAGAATAAGTTATAAACTTTTAATTAATATAGCTATTGCTGTAGATTCATTTACAATGATATAGTTAGCTTTTAGGTAGAGGATTATGCTACTTAGTCCCTCCAGGCAAAAAATGATTATTCTGCCAAACAACCTGAATATCAGGGAATGAAGTTAAACCACCTTTTAATGACATCATGGCTGATCTGTGAACTAAGACATTATCTCACCTTTCGCCCCATTTCCATTATACCCCTGGTTAATACAATCTCTATCAAGCACATACTTGGTATTTGCAGAAGATAGTTCCTGATTTCTACCACCCTCTGCATTTAGAATTGTTTTCTAACTTTATTCTCAAAAGGCCTGGCACTCATTTTTAGACAATTTGTCCTGACTGTAAATTCCTCAGCCAATGGAAACAGTTTCTCTCTCCCCACTTTAATAAAAACAGAAATGGTAGAAACACTCAGCAGGTTCAGCAACCATCTTTCCAGCATTTTCTGTTTCCATTTCAGATTCCCAGAAACCACGGGTTTTTGATTTTCATTTCACTTTCGTTTGCTTAAAACTTCAATTTAATCTCTTCTTAACTGTTTAAATTCCAGAGAATACAGTCCTAGAATGCATAATCTCACCTCTTCTGGAATAGAGTTGATGAAAGGAAGGGGATATTTTGAATCAGCAAAAGTTCCACCTTATAAAAAATAAAATTACATTAAGTTTTGATAAGCACAAGTTATTTCTCCTTTATTCATGTCCACACTGGTACATCAACAAATGAAGGTGGTAAAAGGAAAGTAGTAATATTTTGCTTTCTTTCTACATATGGCTGAAACAACACTTATAAATTGAATTCAATGCAAGTAAACCACTGTACAGCCTTTTCAGAATATGAGGTTTGTTTCAAAGATAAATTCTCTCAAATTTGTATTGAGGGCATGACATGAAGATATGGTCTATTATCTGAGCAATGGTGTTTTACAAGGAATAGATTTCTGCTCCAGGTAATGTGCATTGCAGTATTTTCCAGCTGTCTCCATGTGGCCTGTACCCTGAAGACCCCAAGTTCTAATTGTTGCAGACAAACAGTTATAATGAGCAGCTCCTTCTGGGATATGATCCCAGGAGAGGACATTTTTTTCCCATCTTGCTCATCTATGTACATCATGTGAATCTTTTTGGGATCATACGTGGCTAAGAGTTTTCCCTTTGGGTGTAATTGCTAATCCAGTCACTAATTGCAGCACCAACAAAAACTTGCATTTATCTGGCATCTTTAATGTAACACAAAATCCCAAGGAATTTAACAGGAACGGTATCCACAAAAGGTTGACAGAAATTGATTCAGAGATATCAGGACAGGGGAACAAAAGCTTGCTCAAAGGAGCAGCTTAAGGAAGGAGGAGTGGCAGAGAGGAGGAGAGAATTAGGGAGGTAATTCTAGAGCCCAGGACTTCAGCAGCCACTACTGATTAAAACAAGAGGCCAGAAATGAAAGATCAAAGAGATGTACCAGGTTTGTAACACTGGCGGAAGATGCAGCAATAAAGGAGTGGTGAGATCTTGGAGGGCTTTGAATTCTTGTTTAGGACTGTAGAATCGGAGCATTGTTAAAAGTTGGAGCCAATGTAGATTTGCAAATTTGGGCACGTCAAATGAATAAATCCTGGAGTGGGTTAAAATATACAGCTCAAATTTATGTTTATTTGCAGAATTGTACATTTTGTCCAGTTTTCTTCTGAAACTCATTTGCAAATGAACAAATATCAAATCTTCCACCAACTCGCTCAGCGTTTCAGAATGTGATTTATTCTGTAATGTTAAAAGTGTTCCGTAATATATTTATGGCTGGTGACCTGGTGTAGTTTAAATAATTCAACGTAAAATGGGTCTCTCATGAAAAAATTATAAATCAGACAGTCTTATCTATTGCCTGTGTGCAACCCAACAATAAATAATTGAAGCAAAAGCTCTGCACTAAAAGAGTTTCTGAGTGAATGTTAATTTTTTAAAATAATTATAATATTTTAAGAGTGCAGATTTATCACTTACTTAAAATAATTATAGGAGGAGCATTAATTGCCCACAGTCATAGAGTCACATGGTCATTCAGCCCACTGAGTCTGTGTTGGCCATCAAGCACCCATTTACACTAGTCCCATTTTATTGTCCCCACATCCTTTGAACTCTTCACGGATTCTACCACTCACCTACACACTTCAGAAATTTATACTAGCCAATTAACTTACCAACCAGCACATCTTTGGGAAGCAAGAGGAACCCGGAGCACACGGAGGAAACCCATACGGTGACAGGGAGAACGTGCAAACTCCACATACCGCATCAGAGACTAGGATTGAACCTGTGAGTCAGCAGCTCTACTAGGCTGCAACACGGTGCTGCCAAGCACAATTAACAAAAATTCTTAAAGGTGATAAATTCAGTCTGAGGATTGTGGCCAAATTTATGGGTTTTCATCCCAACAGTTTCTAAATTAGTGGGAAAGATCATAGATAAAGCAAACTTTCCAGCTTGCCTGAGCACTAAGCTGGATAAATACATCATCTGATGTGTGCCACCTGGTGTTGGTTTAATCTGTTTGGGTTCATTCAGGTTTAATGAAAATGATTCTCCAACCCAAAAAACCCCCTTGAGATGTCTGCAGTTCTCTAATTCCGACCTCTTAATCATCCCTGAATTTAATTGCACAATTTTAGGCTGTGCCAGCAGTGATTAAATTACTAAACTCTTGGATTCAATCTCTAAATCTCTCCTTCTCCCCATTCTTTGTTTAAGATGCTCCATAAAATCTCTCTCTTTGATCAAGCACTTGATTACTTACCTCTGTGGCTCAACATCAATTTTTCGTAAGATCGCTGTGAACATTTTGCTACATTAAAGGTACTAATATAAATGATTAGCTTATACAATTATGTGAAACAAGAAATAAATAGATACAAAATACAAATTAGGAGCAGGAGTAGGCCATTTGTCCCCTTGAGACTGCTTCACGTATAGTTAAATCATGACTGACCTAACTGTAACCTCAATTCCACATCCCATCTATTCACAGTAATAATTCAACACCTTGCTTTTCAAGAATCTACCTACTTCTACCTTAAAAATATTCAAATACTGCTTCCACCACCCTTTGTGGAAGAGAATTCCAAAAAAAATCACTGAGAGGAAATAATTCACCTCCTCTCTCTTGAAATGGACTATCCTATATTTTTAGTAACACCTAGTTCTAGATTCTCCCACAAGAGGAAACGTCTTCTCCCTATCCACTCCTCAGGATATTGTGTCTTTCAGTTCCCATCTCCTTAATAAACTCCAGCAAGTCTAGCCTGTCCAACCAAGTTATTGAGTTTCTACATTAGATTACACTCCTGGAAAATGTGTATCCACTTGCTACTGGGTGAAGATGACATTATAGTTGGCCAAATTCAATTCAATTGTCAACATGGTGCAGTCTCACTCAAGAACGGTCTCTTGAGGAGACCAGGAGCTGCCACTGTCTGTGGAAATACAACAACAAGACTATGGGCAGAAGTCATCTTTTATTCTGTTATTGTTTTACCTTGTACTACCTCAATGCACTGTTGTAATGAATTGATCTGTGTGAACATATGCAAGACAAGTTTTTCACTGTAACTCAGTACATGTGACAATAATAAACCAATTCCAATTGATCAGTTACTCCCACTGCCAGCAAGGGAAGATCAAGAACAGCAATCAGCACCCTGCAGCATGCTATTTATGGAGTGGTTGTGACAAATGGCAGCATGGGCACTCCCTCAGCCCCACTCTTGACAATCTGCACAGATTTAGTGCTCAAGTCTCTGGAGTGGGATTTGAATCCACCAACTTCTGACTCAGAGATGAGAGTGCTGCTCACTTTTAAAGGATGGAAAGACCAAAGGTAGGTAGAATTAATTTTGGACTTTTCCAACAAAGTGTTAGCACAGGCATCATGTCATTATTCTATGCTGTAAATCTCTATAACTCATAGCTCCAGTCCTATGCTCCAAGCAAATATTAGCCTGGATCTTGTTGATACACATTAGCAGTTTCAAACAGAGAAGTCCCCAGAAGTCAACACACAGGATTTAGTTGTTTGTGGATTTTTTTAAATTTCAAAAAATGTTTACTTGCCTTTAATTTTTAAAATTCATTATTCAATTTTAATAATTTGAAATGCTTCTGAATGTCAAAAGTACATAAACAATTAAAAATCAATTCTAATGTTTCCAGTTGGCAATGCTCCACCTCCACCCTTGTTGTCAATGACTGTGCAGTGGGGTGGTTTGGGGGAGGGAGGGCCTCCTCATTTGTACCACCAGAGGCCCCGTCACCACTCCGACTACACTGCTGGGGAAAGGCCAGTGAGATTGGACCTCCATATCTAGATGGGTTTAGTGTGGACATGAGGCGCTGGCCACAGATGGCGATTCCAGGCCAGAAGATTGGGTCAGCAAGATGTGGGCAAATAAACATAACTTTTAATTTTCTCTGCACACACATAATAGTTACTCACTTCTTCCTTTAGGTTAACTTTTTTAATGATTGGCTAGAAGTTGCAAAATATGGACAGCAGAGAAACAGGCCACTCAGTCCAACAGTTCTATGTTCCATTTTAGTCTCCTCCTATCCTCAACAAATCCTTCTGTTCCTTCATTGTGTTTATCAAGCTTCCCTTTACATGCATCGCCACAATTCACCTCACCCACTCACTGTGGTTTGAGATCCTTATTCTCACCACTCTCCGGGTAAAGAAGTTTCTCCTGAATTCTCGCCTGAGCAACTCGATTAAATAAACGGCCCCCAGATCCAACCTTACTCTTCAGTAACGTTTCATGGTACAGATGACCCTGGCGCTACGGCCGTTTGGGTTATGGTACTTTGCCCTTAGAGAATTCACAAATCACTGGCCTAAAATTTGAGATATGGAATAAAACGATGTGTGTGATATGTGGGGGAAAAAAGTAAATAAACCAACTCGCATTTTTTTCCAACTTGCATTTCTTGATGCACGTAGAGATGATACAGTTTTGTTTCACAGAAAATCATGATACAGCCCCAGTTCTAGGAATGCAAATCTGCCCCCACCTCCCCACCTCCTTAGTGCAGGAGTTACTTGTATCACAGAAGATGATGCCTTATCACACAGTCAATGCTGGCCAAAACAAGCTACCCAGACAAATCCTATTTTCCAACCAAGTGGGTATGCAGGTACTTTTAAATGCATTAAGGGTTTCTGCCTCTACCACCGTTTAGGCTGTTCACCCTCAAACTCACTCCTCTCCACACTCTTTATATCTACCCTATTGAATTGTTCTATAATCTTCAAGATATTCATCCAGTAATCCCAAATTTAATCTTTCCTGATAGGCGTAACGTCCTTATTCAGAAAATATGCCAGAACTAAAAGCCATTTTTGCTGCGTGGAGACCAGAACTATGAATCATACTGCGAGTGTGGTCTGTGAGAGTTCCACACAATTATGGTACATCTTCTCTGCTTCTCCATTCTGTTCCCCTCAAACGTAATCCAGAGCCACCTTCTTGTTAATGAATCCTTTCTTGGAGTAACAAGAATAAATTGATGTAAAATTCAAGCAACACACAAAATGCTGGAGGAACTCAGCAGGTTCTTGCTCAACTCAGCGAGGAACACTTGTGTCTCCAGATTAAAACTCAAAACCCTTTTAAAATTGGAAGAAAAATGATTTTCATCTCTGAAAATGCTGGAAAAACTCAGCTGTGGAAACATAGACATTCAATGTTTCGGTCTGCAGGTTCTGTCAGAACTGGGAAAGAGAGAGGTACGTTAGCTTTCAGTAGGAGAGGTAGGGAAGAAATGTGTAGAAGGGAATGTTGAAATGACTGAATGGAGACAGGTACCAGCACGTTAAGCTTCTTTGTCTGTGCAGGATGTTAATGGTAAGGTTGTGGGACCTACCCAGCAGGTCAGACTTACATATGGGTACGACATGAAAACCTGCACTAGATTTTTCTTTTTCATTTCTTTCACATCCTTTCCAAAACAAACTGCCTAAAATTGCATTCAGTGTTCCAGCCGGAGTCTACTAATCTAATAGTAACTGTAGAAGCAAAAGAAGTGTTTCTTTATATTTAGGTTATTTCCCTTTTTCTTAAATACAGCAATATATATTTTCTGCTCAACCCTCCAGTTAATAACAATGTAGTTTTTTTTGTTTCAATTAATCAAATACATAATCCTGAAATGAAATAAGTTCCTCTGAAGTTGAACATTTCCGGGTAAAGTTTGATTTGCTCTATTTTTATTTTATGACAGGAATTATTTCAATTATAGATTAAGTTCATCAAAATACTTGTAATTTAATATTCATCTTTGCCAACTACCATTGTCTCTCCTATTTTTCCATTATTACTGCAGCCTTTGGAGGGATTGACTGAGTGTTTCTTATAATTTCTCTGAAAATTCGGCCCTGTTTTCTGTTGCTAGCACTAAATGGCTTGGCGCTCAATATTCAAATCTGGAGCCCTGGGTGAGCAACACCATGGACAACCAATGCTGTACTGCCTGCTTAGCACCAGCAACCAAATACAAATTTCTGTCACACTGCATTTTAAATGCCTTTTTTAAAATCATGCAAACAATACCGTTTCAACCCACTAGGTGGTAGTTAGTCCCACAAGATGACAACAGCATACAGATACAACAAAAACTTGTTTCTTTCTAAAATGGCCTTACACTCACAATTAAAGACACTAACTTAATTCAGTGACGAACAAGAAGCCAGGATTGAAGGAGTGCAGATATATTGAAGGTTATAGGGGTGGAAGAGGTTACAGATCCAAGGAGGAACAAAGTTAAGGAGACCTTTGAAAAGCAATATGAGAATCTTTAAAAGTGAGATGCTGCTTAACCAGAAGGCTGTGAAAATTAACAAATGCAGGGACAGTGGGTAAATGGGGCTTGGTGGAAGTTAAGAAGCAGATAGCAGAATTTTGGATGACCTCAAATTTGCTGAGAGGAGGACAAGGGAGGTCAGTCAGGAGTGCTTTGGAACAGTCAAATCCAGAACAGACATAACCTTCAGCAACTGAGAGAGTTGGGCAAGGTCTGGGAATTAGAAGGAGATGATCTTAGTGACAGCATTGATATGTGACCCAAAGCTCACCTCGGGGTAAAATTTGACACAAGGAACAGCCTGGTTCTATTTCAGGTAGTTCCTGAGGTGAGAGAAGAAGTTGGTGATTAGGGAATGGACTTTGTGAAAAGGGCCAAACAGAATGGCTCAATTTTTCCCAGTTGTCACGGAGGATATTTCTGTTCAGCCAAGGTTGTATGTCAGATAGTAAGCCAACAGACAGATAGCAATTTACTTAGAGTGTCGCGTGACAGGCTACATTGAAACAGATGCTAATCTTACATTCTGCTCAATTTCTGTCATTGGGTCAGGTTGATGTACACAGGTTAATACCATTCTTTCAAAACAAAGACACAAAGCACCTGCATACAGTTGTGAATCCCAATATCAAGGCAAAAATGTCCAAAACACTAATTATCACTTCTATAATTTATTCATTTATAATTTATCCACTAGTTTACTAGAGGGGCAATAATGGCAGTCAGTGGAACGGTATGCTCATCCTGTGAGATGTAGGAGATCAGGGAGAGTTCAAGTGTCCCTGATGACTATGTCTGCAGGAAGTGTGTCCAACTGCACCTCCTCTCAGACCATGTGGATCAGTTGGATTCACTGAGGAGCATACAGAGGCAGAGAGTGTTAAAGACCAAAGGTTCAGTCAGCTGGATGGGTGGGAAGGGCAGGCAGACAGTGCAGGATTCTCCTGTGGCTGTTCCCCTCTGAAATAAGTATCCCCTTTTGAATACTGTTTGGTGAGGGGAATGGCCTCTCAGAAGAAAATGACAGTAGCAGCAAGATCAACGGCATCAAGACAGGCTTTGTTGTATAGCAGATGAGGTCAAGGACTAGGTGAGTGGGGGACTCTTTAGTCTGGGGCACAGATAGGCATTTCTGCGGCCGTGAACGAGACTCCAGGATGGTGTGTTGCCTCCCTGGTGCCAGGGTCAAGGCTGTCTCTGATCAGACACAGAATATGCTGAAAGGGGAGGGTGGGCAGCCGGAGGTCATGGTCCATATCGGTATTAACAACATGGAAAGGAAGGGAGATCTGCAAAGAGAACTTCAGGAGTTAGGCAGTAAGTTAAAATGCAGGGTTATAATTTCAAGGTTATTTCCTGTGCCATGTATCAGCAAGGCAAGAAATAGGAAGATACTGCAGTTAAATAAGTAACTAAGGAGCAGGAGGGAGAGCTTCAGGTGCACGGATCATTTGACTCTCTTCCAGGGTAAGTTAAAGTTTGGTCACATTCAAACCTAATAAGAATGACATGTGTTAGCTCTTTTCTTAAAATTAATGATATAAGTAGTATTTCTGAATTTAAATGAATCCTTGATGTAAGGTAGTGAAAATATCATTTAGATAAAAGTGCAATTACTTCATCTACTAAATTAAAATCATGCATTGCTAATGAAGTTAAGGCACAGTATTAATTGGTTTTTAAAGACACAGTAATAATGAATTGGTTTTTATGATATGGTTATAATGAATTGCTTTAATTTCAGAATTATTGTGATAAATTTCCTAATTTTTTCGACAATTATTCAATCACAATTGGACACAATTAACAGTACCAGTACAATCCACTTAACGCTTAGTAACAGCTTAATAGGATCCATATATTATGATTACGTCTACAGAATTCTTAAACATTGCCTGACTTCATTTTCCCCCTTAAAATTTGGTAATTTATAATTATTTTAAATTCATCTCCATGCACTGACCTGTTAAGAATGCAAGTAATAGAAGGTCATGTGGTTCTTTGAGATGGTTCTGCCATTCAATAAGGTCCTTCCTGATCCTGTGTCTCAATTCAACTTTCCCACCTGACAGTCATATCCTTATCTCCAAGTCCAAAAACCTTAAATCCAGTCTTGAAACTATTCAAAGAAATGATAATCCACAACCCTCCTAGGCAGTGAATCCTAATAATTTATAGCCTTCGAACTGAACAAATCTCTTCGCCTTAAACAGCCAACCATCTAGCACTAGCCAACAATTAAGATTTCCTACATCTGCAGTTTTTAGATTTTCAAAGGCTTGGAGTTGTTGGCCTCATGCACAGAGCAGTTTCCATCAGTTTCTCAGCAGTGAACTGCAAGAAATAATCTTCCTGCATTAATCTTTTGAACGTGGAACAGTACAGCACAGCACAGGAACAGGCTCTTTGGCCCATAATGTTGTGCCAAACTAATTAAACTAGTACTTAAATGTCGAACTAAACTAATCCCTTCTGCCTTCACAATGTCTATATCCCTCCATTCTCTGCACAGATGATGGTCATGTGAATGGACAAGGTTGGAGTCAAGAAATTCAGCCTAATCAACGGCACTACAAATGGTCAAGTCACATCAGTGCTTTGTATTATGCCTCTCTAATTCATTCTCGGCACTCCGACAGGGCTGAATTTTAGGGGCAGAGTGTAACACACTCATTAGGCATTTTATATCTCTTTAATGTCTGAGTTTATAACATAGAACAGTACAGGCCCTTCAGCCCATGATGTTGTGCTGAACTATATAAACCTACTTTATGATCAATTTAACCCTTTGCTCCTATACAGCCCATAACCCTCCATTTTTTTTTACATCCATGTGCCAGAGTCTCTTAAATGTCTCTATTGTATCAGCCTCTACCACCACCCCCACCAGTGCATTCCAGGCACTCACCACTCTTCTGAGGTTTTGTTTCTACAAGTAGAGCAAAAGCCAAGTACTGCTGGTGCTTAAAATCTTTTAAAAATAGAAAATGCTCAGGCAACATCTGTGGCATGAGAAACAGAATCAGCATTTTATGTCAGTGACTACTTATCAGAAAAGGGGATAAAACAGGTTTTAAGATGCAGAGGTGACAGGAGTGGAAGGGGAGGAAAGAAACAAAAGGGGCACCTGTGATTGGGTGGCAGGCAGGAGAGATTGTGACAAAGGAATGGTGGTACAAAGCAAGAAGCCAATTTCCTTTTATTTTACACATCCAAGAACAGCTCCCTTATCTTCACAATCTCATACCTGCAACAACAACAGCATTATTATTAAGGTTTGCTTGAATGCCTGCAATCTGCTATCAGCATCCATTGCTGATTTCCACATTGAATGGAACCACATGTGCTTCACAGGCAGCAGTAAAATAATCATTTTGTGTTTGATAAGAAGTCAATTTTCTCATGGAATGGAAGGAAGAATTATTTTAATCAGGAAAGCTGGAGATAAAATCATTGTGAAATTAGAGGTGAAAATGTCAACATGAAAATTCAAGCATTACTTGCACTGAAGAGTTATACAATCTTAGAATTATGCAGTACAGAATAAGGCCATTCAGCCCACTGTACTTGTGACAGTTTTTCTGACAGCATGATCCAATTATTCCTTATCCCTGCTCTTCCGCCCAGCCTGTAAACTTTACTCCAATTGAATCTACTTCTAGTTAGCACACTCCTGAATTTAATCCTGGAGGTGTAACATCTGACCCTTAAGAACTACAAAGTTCTAAGACAGGACTTTGGCAAAACTATCAGTGTTCATTTTAGTTATGCAATGAAACTGACAGCAACCTATGGAGCAATGCATAAGCACAGTTAAACTCAGAAATCCAGAAGTTGTTGTCAGTGATTTGCTGCTCTGCCAAAGGTGTACCTATTGTAACTTTTCCAACATACTCTTGAGCCTTGAGTTAATAAGAGCTCCAAATATTCACCAACTATTCCAGAGTAAAATACCTTGAATAAGTTGTGCTTTGCTACATGAGGTTTAAGTTACTTTTTATTGACTATTAAGCTATTATTACCGCTGAGCAACTTGTTCAGCTGCAAAATAAGTAACTTTATATGCGTGGAATTCAATCCTATGAGAAGAAGTTAAAATAATCAATCTTAAAATTTAAAAAAGTCTTTATTTAAAAAAAAGATTTGTTTGGCTTCTACCTTAATCTCACACATGCTTCAGTCTTTATTTTGCACTATGTAAAACATTAAAAACATCAACTCTAAGTTGTGCTTCCTCTTCTCAGTTTGCTGAGAACTCTTCAATGTGATCATTCCAGCCAGCTCAATAACATCACTATTGTTGGGTGCCCGGGATCCCCTTAAACAAATGTTTACTAAAAAACAAATTCAGAAAGGGGGAATTCTTCACCACAGAAATTGTTAGGTCTTTGTGAGCAACTTTCTTCATGGTCAGTGAAGAATGGTATTGCATAGCCACTGACCAGAAAATTCAAGCCTTAATTTTAGATCCTTTCACTGTGGAAACCAACTATATACACTGAGGGGTGGGTGGGGAAGTTCCATAATTGCTGGGTTAACAATAATAAGATTCACCTTCAAATTGACAAAGGGTCAAAGTAGTGGTTGGTGCAGGGGTGGAAGAGGTCATTTCTAAACTGAAGCTCACGGAAGTCGGCTGATATGGTAAAAATGGGTTGCCCTGACTAGCAGCTTCTGCCACGTCATATTCACATAAATTGACGAGAAAATCTACCAAGCTGCAGAATCAGTTTGTTGTGTTAAGTGCTATGTTACTGAGTGTGACTGAATAATCAGGCATGTGCTGGATCATGAATTCAAATTGTTGATTGTAAAGTCAAAATGGTGTGCTGATAGATTAAATAAAATGACTGCCCTAAGGAGCATGGATCAGTAAAAAGACAGACTCAGCATTAATGCCCCAAAGTCTTTTAAGACTATAATGTATTTTGATTGTCATCATAACAATGTTAGAAATACAGCAGTCTATTTGCACCGAAGCTCCCACAAGCAACAGTACAATGACAATCAGATTATCTGATTTTCTGGTGTTTGCCAAGAGATAAAATTTGGCAGAATTTCAGGCATACTTCCCTGACTCTTCTTCAACAGTGCCATAAAATCTTCTCCATTTTCGTGAGAGAGTGGACAGGACTTTCATTTTTCGCTTCTTTTAAAAGGCAGCCCCTCTAACAGTGCAGCACTCTGTCAGTACTACAGTGGAGCATCAGTCCAGATTTTGTGCTCAAAATTCCAGAGAGGGACTTGAACTCACAACATTCTGACTCCAGCAAGAGCATTATCAAGTGAGCTTCAACTGACACCAAATGAATTAAATAGTAACTTTCAAGAGGGATTTTAAAAAAAGTGCTTAGAAAGAGAAAAAAGATGGAAGGATATGGGGAACTCAGAAGGGGCACTGAGTTGACTGGATTACTCATCAAACAGCTGGTAGAACTTTAATGAAATAACTTCCTTCCTACAGTACTAATGTACGACTAAAGCATAATGATTAGCAACAATGATATTCTGAGCAGTTAACTGGTTTACATTGACATGCAGCTAGTGAAAATTGTGAATTTGCAATCTGTGCAGAATTGAATGCCTATAACAGGAAATTTACAGTCTGCTGCTCAGGCCCAGGGTAAGAGAATATCTGACACCATTAATGGCTGTGGTATTATTTATTGGTTTCATGCAACTCAGACCTATTTATTGTGCCAGGTCACCAACATGTAATGTTTGGCAGTCTCCCATGGCATCTTCACCACAGAAAAATCATAAATAAATGTCTTTATTGGGCCCACAAAGTTATGCCAGATGTTACACCACAAAATTGAAAACCACATAGTTCCCTCAGGAATTGTTTGTTCAGTCAGGAAAAAACATTTAAGAGTTGAGAATTCTTCTACTGCAGTTTAACTGGCCATTTCTGAAGTTATTGAGAGCATTGACTCTGCATCTTTGAAATAAATAATGAAAGAAAAGTAAACAATTATCTACCTCAGAATATCCCAAAGTACAGCTAATGAATCAGTTTTGAAGTGTTGGAAATGCTGCACAGCAAACTCCCTTAAATAGCAAAGCAATGTAAACCAGTTCACCTGTTTATGAGAGAAGTAAATATGTCAATATTTTCTTGATAACTCTTCTCTCCTTTGAAATTGTGTCATGTGTTCTTTTACAGCTACCTGATAGAGCATCTGGGAGTTTAGTTTAACATCTCACCTGAACAATGGTAATTCTGACAGTGCAGCCCTTCCTAAGTCCTGCAATGGTCACTCTAGATTTTTATGCTTAAATCTCTGGAGTAGGACATGAATCCACAAATATTTCAGAGGGAAGAATGCCACAAACTGAGACACAATAGTGGATTTGAAGTAGCCAGTAGTGGCAGTCAAATAAGACTAATATAAGAAAACTCTTCTACACACAATAATCATATAGTACAGACTTACAGACAGCATGGTTGAAGTGAAAACCCTGGAATTATTTAAGAAACTTTTTCCTTAAATTTGAGAGAAGTGGAGGTGGACATTAACACCTTGGCGTAGAAGATTTCAGGTGAGATGAAATGTCAAATGTGTCTTATTACTTTATCATTTTTATTCATAGGTAATCTGCTGAAATGATTTTTGCACCCTGCTGCAACATTTTCTTCAAAACACAATTGAATGCATACATGCATGTGCACAGGCTCAAAGACACACAGACCCTCACACAGACTTGCTTGCATGCACAATTGCACTTGCATATGCACAAACAAATGCGAGCACAAGTACTGAAGGGTTTACACACACACAAACAGGTGCACGTGTACACGGATGCATATACACATGAACATGCACACATATAATTGCATGAATAAACACAAACATGTATTAGCATACTTATGCACATATTATAGTCAGATAGTCAAGGCAGGCACGGTAGTGTAGCAGTTAGCTTAACGCTTTAACAGCGCCAGCAACCCGGGTTCAAATCCAGCCGCTGTAAGGAGTCCATACATTCTTCCCATGTCTGTGTGGGTTTCCTCCCACATTCCAAAGACGTACAGGTTAGGAAGTTGTGGGCATGCTATGTTGGCGCTGGAAGTGTGGTGACACTTGCGGGCTGCCACCAGTACACTCGACGCAAAAGATGCGTTTCACTGTGTTTCGATGTACATGTGACTAATAAAGATATCTTATCTTACTTATCTTATTATACAATTGTGAAAAATATGCATATTAGAGACTTACAGCACAGTCAAGGTCCTTTGGGTCCACATGTCTGTGATGACCTTTTTGCCCATCTACAGTAATTGTGTAAGCAGAGTGATGAGGCATTGACTCAAATAGCCATCTCTTACCAGCTTCTGGCCTTATATTTCCCCCCACAGTTTAACAATTTGGTGACAAATTCAGTTTCAAGAAAATAGCAATTAAACAGCAGTCATCAAAATCTCCACCAGTTCCCTTAATTGTTTAGAACAAAGAACTCCTGGTTCTGTCACTAACCTGTGCTGTGATGGTTTCCAAAAGACTTACAATTGTCTTCAACTTCTGTGGCGTTTTCCCCTGGGTTCCCATTCTTGATCACTGTCCATTGCCCTCTGCTGGATTGCTTGTGGATGTCAATCAGAAGCAAGAACCTAGACGGATTCCAAGGCCCTCATATTCTAGCTGTCAGAGCTTAAACAATGGACGCTCACTAGGGTAAGGAACCAAAAGATAACTTACAGTCCTGGAACTGGAACCCGATAAGAAGCCTAGTGCGTTTAAGGTAGGAGGGAAAGAGAATTATTGACATAGAAAAACAAAATACACTGGCTGGAAATTTTTGCTAAAAAGCCACAAGTTTCATGTGGAACCACCAGCTTTTTCTTCTGTGGCAGTATCCTGAACTTGGGCACAGCTGATAGCCGTTACCATCGTGACTACACTCTGATGTCAGGAAGTTCAGAAATGTCACTGATAAAGTTGGTATATTTTTCTATCCTTCACTGTCCTCAACATTTGTCATTTCAAACCCACAGAGGCCAGACTATAATGACAACACATTTCTTTTCCTTATGAGCATCTTTAGCAATCATGTAGTTTCATGGTCACCATTAATGATTTTATTTCATTTTGTTTTACTTGAAGATAAATTCCTCAGCTTCCATGAGCTGGAGTGCTTCTGATTCAGAGGCAATAGTCTTATTCATTGAACCAAATGATACTGACAAAAATATAAAACCCAAATACTGCAGATGTTGGAAACCTGGAATTGAAATAAAAAATATGGAAATGTTCGCCTGTGGAGACGTAAACAAGAGTTAATGGCTCAGATGGGTAACCTTTCATCAGATCAGTTTTGAAAATGCTCATTTAGTTAAAGTTGAAATCAGTGCATGGACCAGATAGTTGTCTATGTACAAGATGGTATACGGTTGCTGATGCTTTGGTTGACTTAAGGACGCTACTGAGGATAAGGCAGAAGTATGAGTAGGATATTGGGAAGAGAAATTAAAGAGGGCAGCCTCGGGTAAATCAGGTGACAGTTACAGACAAAAATGGAGGTACTGCTAAATCAACCATCTAACATGTTTAGTTTCTCCTATGTCCAAGTGTCTGCACTGGAGAAATGAGCAGAAATGGGCATGGGAAGTGATACATTTGGAGCAGTGGACCACCGTGTGGGAGGCGGTGAATGGAAGGGTGATGAAAACGTTAATACTAACGTTACAGAAAGAACAGCTTCTGAGAACAGAGTAAAAAGATGGCTGTGGGATCATGTCAGATGTTAAAAGACACTGACTGCACTTCAATCCACAATGAGGGAGTACAGTGTTACAAGGGATGCCCTGAGACATTAAACTTAGGCCCCATCTGCTCTCCCAGATGGATGCAAAAGTTTCCAAAGCAGCATTTCAAAGAGGAGGATTAGTGTTATCTGCATTATCCTGGCCAACAGTTATCTCTCAATTAAAAGTGAAATAAGTCATCTGGTCATTATCACGTTATTGTTTGTGCAGAAATTGGCTGCTCTGTTCCTTTGTTACAGTAGTACTTCATTGACTGTAAAGCTTTTTAGAATGACCAGAGGCTGTGAAATGCACTATGTAAAATGTCTCCTCCTCTCCATTTAATTTTCTACTTAAACTTGTGACAGAAGTAGTTTAAAGGAAGTCCAGTCACATCAGTGGTTTTGTCTTGGCATTTAGGAATACAATAGGTGATACCAGTCCTCAAATGTGTTCAGCCACAGCTGAGCAAAAGAAATCTGTATCTTGTCCTTGAAAAACCATTGAGAGTTTTACTTATGGCCATGTGTGTGCAATCACTTCTGTCACATACAAGGAAAAAATAGAGAGGTGGGAGCATTTTACATTGTGCATTTTACAGCCTCAGTCATCCAAAAGCACCTTGCAGTCAATAAAGTATTGTTGTAATGTAGGAACTGAGCAGTCTGTTTCTGCACCTGATTGCTACTCAAGTTACTGAAATTCCAAGGCAACTTATATTTTGCAGGCTTGGACGTTTAACATTTGAGGTCATGGGCAGTGAATGAATGTCAGCTTTGATCAGCTTTCATCTTCTCCCTCAATATTCAGAGTGGTGCATAAAGTAGTGATATTTGGGGAGAACATTCCCTGACACTGGGGAGGAAGAGGTGAGAATACAGCACGATTCAAGAACTGGTGCTTTTCTCCCCTCTTCTCATGAGGTAATGAAGAACATGCTGCAGCTTTACAAAAGTGTCAGTTGTGCCTTAGTGGTAGGTCTCTGGCCTCTAAGTCAGAAAGTTGTAAACAAGAAGTCCCACACCACAGATGACCACAAGAATTTAAGTTAATACTTCAGGGCAGGACAAAGACTGCAGGTGGCTTTCTCCAGATGAAATGTCAAGCCAAGACCCTGTTTTCTCTCTCTGGAAATAACGATAGTTTATTTCAAAGAAGCCAGGGGCAGTGTAGGGGATGGGGTGGTTAACCTCAGTGTCCTGGCCAATATTTATCCCTCAATAAACATTGCTAGAACAGATCTGGTCATTATTAACATTGGATGCAATTGAACTGCTGATGGCTGGTAGCTCTGAAGAGAACCACTGTGGCTCAAGTAAGCAAGTCCCAGATTTTCAAAGACCCACAAGCCTTGGACCTGCTAAGCGATAGCTGCCTCTGCTCGGTCACTCGATATAGATCCAAGGGTGGAACCCAATCATGCTGGGATCCTCCCACGTTGGGCTGGGGCATCAGTATGGTGTAGGATGAGTCCCAATTTGAATGAGTATTCCCAGCCCTGTAGAACTAATGAGAACTGATCAGTTAGCTCAGCTATTTAATATTTTAACTATTTTATTTTAGCACAGAACATAAAAAAGCACAGTACTGGAACTGGCCCTTTCGCCCACGATTTCTGTGCCAACCATGATGCCAGTTTAAACTAATCCCATCTGTCTGTATATGGTCTATATCCATCCATTCCCTGCATGTTCATTTAAATTTGCATCATGGTGGGCACAGACATTGTGCGCCGAAGGGCCTGTTCCTGTGCTGCACTGTTTTATATTCTGTATGTTGTATTATAAATGTGGGGTTCTGGGGACAATGCTGGGCAATTTCCAAAGAAACTACCGACGGGTCATATTAATCTGTACTGACAGAACCAACCAATTCATTTGATGATTGGGATAAGAATTTGGGAATTGAAGTTGTAAAATCAGACACAATGGCTGCAGCTGCATGGTTTATTATATCTTGTTGCATTTCCCTATCATATAATTCTATATTATGATTTTTTGTAGTTTCTTGTAATATTGTTTGTGGTATTTTACATTATATTAAGAGTTGCAAGGAGTACTGCTCCGAGTGGCTGGGACAGATTCAGGCAACCTCCGTGTTACAAGTGGGTGAAAGAGGTGGAATTGCGTTCTTAGGAAACAGGCCACATTGTGATTTTCCATAACGTAAAGCCACATCATCTGTGCATGCATCAAGAAATGCAAGTTGAAAAAAAATTATGTTAATTAATTTTATTTCCACACAAAGTCCATGAAAGCTAATTTTACTCAGTACTTCAAATTTTTGGGTCTGTGGCGACTCACCGTCTAGTCGGGCGAACCGGCTCGGCAGTCGGGTCGCGCGGCGTCGGAGCGACGAGGCCCAAGATGGCGGCGGGTCTCGTCTTTCCGAGCGACGGGGAGAACCCGCGCGCGGGAAAGTCCTGATGACGTAGGACTTACGTCATTGCCGGTTTTTTTGGGCGGGAGTTTTTCTCCCTTAAAGGGCCCGCACAAGGCGGGAAAATAAACCAGTTCTGTTTGGCAATCCTCCGAGTAGAGTCTTGTTTTATTCCGCGGTAGCAACCGCTACATTGGTGACCCCGACGGTCCAAACGGCTTTTGGACCCGCGAAATGGACGACAGCGCAGCAGCCAACGCAGTGGCCCTCAAGCTGCCCACCTTTTGGACACTTCGGCCCAGCGTCTGGTTTGACCAGGCCGAAGCGCAATTCCACCTTCGGCAGATCACCTCCGACTCCACGAAGTACTACCATGTGGTTAGCTCTCTGGACCAGGAGACAGCCGCCCAGGTTGGAGACTTCATCCAGTCGCCTCCGGAGGAAGATAAGTACCCGGCTTTCAAAGATCTTTTGATCCGGACCTTCGGCCTCTCCCGTCGTGAGCGCGCCGCCCGCCTGCTTCATCTGGATGGCCTGGGGGACAGATCCCCATCCGCCCTAATGAATGAGATGCTGGCATTGGCCGAGGGACACAAGCCATGCCTGATGTTCGAACAGGCCTTCCTCGAACAGCTCCCCGATGACATCCACTTGTTGTTAGCTGATGCCGACTTCAGCAACCCCCGTGAGGTGGCCGCCCGGGCAGATGTCCTGTGGAGGGCCAAGCGCGAGAGCGGTTCGTCCGTCAGTCAAATCACCAGGCCGCGAGCCCAACGCCTGCCTCGCCCGGCCCCAGCAACCGAGCAGCCACGCCCCAGGAACGCAGACGACGACACGGGTGACCAGCTGTGCTTCTACCATCAGAGGTGGGGTGCGGAGGCCCGTCGATGCCGCCCACCCTGCAAGTTTCAGGGAAACGCCAGGGCCAGCCGCCGCTGATGGCTACGGCGGCTGGCCGCCGACAGAGCCTCCTCTTCGTTCAGGACAAGAAATCTGGACGGCATTTCCTCGTTGATACTGGAGTGGAGGTCAGTATTTTGCCCCCGACAGGCCGCGACACTCGTGACGGGCCACCAGGTCCTCTACTCAATGCCGCCAACGGTACAACGATACGGTCTTTCGGCACCCGTACGCTTCAATTACACTTTGGCGGCAGCCGTTTTACCTGGACCTTTACCCTTGCCACCATCGCCCGACCACTCCTAGGCGCCGATTTCCTTCGGGCCCACAACCTGTTAGTCGACCTGCGAAGGAAGCGGTTAGTCCACTCTAGCACTCTCCGGACCTATCCCCTGGGAGAAATCAGCCCACCAGCCCCGCGCCTGGACTCCATTACCCTTTCTGGCGACGATTTCGCCAAGCTCCTAGCCGAATTCCCATCGATTTTGGCACCTTCGTTTACAAATTCTCGGCCCGCACATGGGGTACGACACCACATCATTACCACAGGGCCACCCCTTCATGCCCGAGCACGACGATTACCTCCAGACAAGCTCCGCCTGGCAAAGGAAGAGTTCCATCACATGGAGGAGCTGGGGATTGTTCGCAGGTCAGACAGCCCCTGGGCCTGCCCCCTGCACATGGTCCCCAAAGCCACCGGAGGGTGGAGGCCCTGCGGCGACTACCGCAGGCTGAATGACGCCACCACCCCGGACCGCTATCCCATCCCTCACATCCAGGACTTCGCAGCGAACTGACACGGGGCCCGCATCTTTTCCAAAGTGGACCTCGTTAGGGGATACCACCAAATCCCGGTCCATCCGGATGACGTCCCCAAAACTGCGATTATCACCCCATTCGGCCTGTTCGAATCCCTTCGGATGCCGTTCGGCCTTAAGAACGCCGCGCAGACCTTCCAGCGGCTGATGGACGCGGTAGGCCGAGACCTGGACTTCGTGTTCATTTACTTGGACGACATACTGATCGCCAGCCGTAACCGCCAGGAACACCTTTCCCACCTCCGCCAGCTGTATTCCCGCCTCCGCGATTTCGGCCTCACGATTAACCCGTCCAAGTGCCAATTCGGACTTGACTATCGATTTCCTCGGCCACAAAATCACCAGCGACGGGGCAACACCCCTACCCGCCAAGGTGGATGCTATCCGCCATTTTGCCCGCCCCGACACAGTCAAAGGCCTACAGGAATTCCTTGGGATGGTCAACTTTTACCATCGTTTCATCCCTGCAGCAGCCCGTATCATGCGCCCTCTGTTCTCGCTGCTGGCTGGTAAGGGCAAGGACATCACCTGGACTGACGAGGCTGCGGCTGCTTTCGTTAAGGCCAAAGACGCCCTGGCAGACGCCACGATGCTGGTACACCCCAGGACTGACGTCCCGACTGCCCTCACGGTAGACGCGTCCAACACCGCGGTGGGTGGGGTACTGGAACAGCTACTCGAAGGCCACTGGCAACCCTTGGCATTTTTCAGCAAGCACCTTAGACCGCCCAAACTGAAGTACAGCGCTTTTGATCGGGAACTTCTAGCGCTATCTGGCGGTCCGGCATTTCCGATACTTTCTAGAAGGCAGGCCTTTCACCGCTTTCACCGATCATAAGCCTCTGTCCTTTGCCTTCTCCAAAGTCTCCGATCCCTGGTCAGCTTGTCAGCAGAGACATTTATCCTACATTTCCGAGTTCACAACTGACATCCAACATGTCTCCGGAAAGGATAATGTCGTTGCTGATGCACTTTCCAGACCAACCATCCACAACCTATCCTTGGGTGTCGACTACACGGCCCTGGCTGACGCACAGCAAGCCGACGACGAACTGCCCAGCTACAGAACCGCAGTCTCGGGTCTGCAGCTCCGAGATTTCTTGGTTGGTCCAGGTCAGCGGACCCTACTTTGCGACGTTGCGACTGGTCAGCCCCGCCCTATTGTCCCTGCAGCCTGGCGGAGACGCGTTTTTGACTCGGTACATGGGTTGGCGCACCCATCCATCAGATCTACTGTCCGACTGGTCGCCAGCAAGTTTGTCTGGCATGGCCTGCGCAAACAGGTCAGTGAGTGGGCCAGGACTTGTCCGCACTGCCAGACGTCAAAAATCCAGCGACACACCAAGGTCCCACCACAGCAGTTCGAGCCTACTCGTAGGAGGTTCGACCACATACACGTCGACCTCGTGGGCCCTCTGCTGGTTTCAAGAGGAGCCCGGTACCTCCTTACCATCGTGGACCGGTTCACGAGGTGGCCTGAGGCAACCCCCCTGACTGACATCACAACTGATTCCTGCGCCCGAGCGCTGCTCACAACTTGGGTCTCACGTTTTGGCGTTCCGGCCCACATCACTTCAGACAGAGGCACCCAATTCACTTCCAGTCTCTGGGCTGCATTAGCGAACCTGCTAGGGACGCAGCTGCACACCACCACGGCCTACCATCCTCAATCAAACGGGTTGGTGGAACGTTTTCACCGCCATCTAAAATCGGCCTTGATGGCCCGCCTGAAGGGTCCTAACTGGGTTGACGAGCTGCCTTGGGTCCTGCTCGGCATACGCACTGCCCCCAAAGAAGACCTCCGCACTTCGTCAGCTGAGCTTGTATACGGGGCGCCACTAGTTGTCCCCGGGGATTTCATACCTGCCCTTCAGGACCAAGGGGAACAACCCCCAGCAGTTCTACAAAGACTGCGCGAGAAGCTCGGCGCCTTGGCCCCGATTCCCACCTCATGGCACGGTCAAGCCCCATCCTGCCAGCCCACGGAACTACGGGACTGTAAGTTTGTTTTCGTTCGCAGGGGCACACCTCGGGCGCCATTGCAACGACCATATGAGGGACCGTTCCGAGTCATACGGAATAACGGATCCACTTTTATTTTGGACATTGGAGGCAGGGAACAGGTTTTCACGGCGGACCGCCTCAAACCGGCCCATTTGGATCTGCAACAGCCTGTCGAGGTTGCCACGCCACGACGCAGAGGCCGCCCCCCTAAGCGGCAGCTGGCACAGCCCACGGACCTTGGGGACTGTCTCGCCGGTTCTGGGGGGGTTGTGTGGCGACTCACCGTCTAGTCGGGCGAACCGGCTCGGCAGTCGGGTCGCGCGGCGTCGGAGCGACGAGGCCCAAGATGGCGGCGGGCCTCGTCTTTCCGAGCGACGGGGAGAACCCGCGCGCGGGAAAGTCCTGATGACGTAGGACTTACGTCATTGCCGGTTTTTTTGGGCGGGAGTTTTTCTCCCTTAAAGGGCCCGCACAAGGCGGGAAAATAAACCAGTTCTGTTTGGCAATCCTCCGAGTAGAGTCTTGTTTGATTCTGCGGTAGCAACCGCTACAGGTCGTGATTTGTGAATTCTGTAAGGGTGATTTTCCGTAACCCGAACGGCTGTAATGTGGAGATCGCCTGTAATAGATATCAGGGAAGACTACCGACAAGGGTCAGCCCTGTGCATCTGAGCCAAGTACAGGCAGACAATGGCTGTAGGCATTGAGTTGAATCTGACCCAATTTGGCCCACAACTATTTTGAGAGCTTGATATGTGCAAAATGGCTTCCATGTTTCATAGATTACAATTGTGACTTCACTGCAAAGGCACTTTATTAGGTGTAAAATGCTTTGGGACTTATCTCTTCCAGGTGTTTGATGTTAGAATTAAGCACACTTAGAAATGAACAAGACTCTGCAATCTAAATTGACAACGAATCCGAGCAAGGTTGGTTATATAGAACCACAGAGTTACGTAGCATCACTTTCTCTTAACTCTTATCATTGCAAGCAACCATCATGTGCTGAAGTACAAGCAGTTTTGAACTATGCACCTTCTTCTTGCTTGCAGTTCAGTTCAAACTGCTAACCTAGTTTCCCCACTTATATTAATCTGCAGAATTTATAAATCTTGAAACTAGACTCAAATGGAACCCTAAGTTCTGATTAAAAATTTCTGATTTAGTGCTGATTTATTTTAAACAAAAATGAATTAACATATTTGGTCATAGGTCCTTGCATATTTTTTCTCCTTTGTAGCAATAAATGAAGTTGTGCCAGTAAGCAGCAGAACAAATGGGAGAACAGAAAATAAAGCACAGAAAGAGGCTAGCTAATGTAAGATGAAAGAGAACTTTAAAGATAAGTCACAGCCAGGTAGTAAACACATTGAAATTCAGACACTCATTACCTTCTAAAGTTGCAATAATGGGAAATTTAAAAAGCCCCCTTTATTTTTTTCTTTTTCAAATACAACACTACAGGTGGAACATTGTCTTTATGTGTCACTATACAACATTTAAACTATTTACAAATAATTTGTGAATCAACTGTTCTCTCAGAGAAGATTAGTACATCTCAGTGACTATGTCACATTAATGAGTTTGCAACTCCTAGGAGTTAGTTTTTAAAGTCTACAAATTTCTATGACTTCATTTTAAAAAGCCATGATTTTAGAAGTACCACATTTACAGCATTAACTAGAATCAATCATTCTTAATACTTATGCTTTTCTGTTTTTAAAACAAATATTCAATAATGACTGCTGGCAATACACTAAATGTGTCCTCATCTTGTTCAAATGATATGTTATAGGAAAACTGATGTTAATCTGTTAAATGTAACTTAGTTAATCAATAATAAGAACAATCTGGAAATGATTAAAAAATGGCTGCACACCATTGTGTGTAACTGGCAGGGAAAGAGAATTTATAAAGTGAGTCAAAATCTTTTGATATTGGAACATCTTAAATTACTGTTCCTTGAGCAAATAGTGCTCAAATTTGCTAAATTTAGTTCTGTTCCTTCTGGTCATAGAGGTGTGTCGTAGCTCTCTGGGAGCTGGTCCAGTTGATATTGGCGCTGCTGTTGTTCCTGATGTTGTTTCATTATCTCCTTCACTTCTTCCTCCAGTTCTGGGGGAATTATGAATTGATCATCTGGATCTGGCTGGGCAGGGGCAGCAAAATAACCACCACTCTTTTTCAATGGTGCATCAGCTGCCACCTCAATCAAATTATGGCTCTTCTCCGAGGGGGCAACTGAACCATTTCCACGTCTCCTACCAATAGTCCCTGTTGTGGAATACTCAAACTTGCTCTTGTCATCTCCTAGCCAGTCATTTTCACTGTGAAGTTTAAGGAGCATCATTCTTTCAGAGGTTTCATCTTCATTTGCACTGATAACTATTCCTTCATCACATGCATCTGGAGTTGAATGCAAAGCCATTTTTTCCTTAACCTGAATGCAGTGTATGTCAACCTCAACTTCCACTCTGCTACCGTTGGAAAAGACGCCCTCAATGGGCTCCTCATCCTCACTGTCTAGTCCATTGTCTGAAAATGCGCTAGAGAAGGTGGCACTGGAGAGCTGCCGCTGGAATGAGTTGGTCAGGCAGACTGGGTGTAGCATACAGCGTTGCTCACTGTGGAAGATGGAGCATCCATCATTCATTGTGACCTGGGGCGGTTCATCTGATGCTGTTGAACCCACTTCACTGCTCATTTCAGAGGTGGAGATTTCACTGCTGATCTCAGAGGCCACACCACTGCTGGAAGATGGCATCCCCAAATTATCTGCTGGCCTGTCCTTAATAACTACGTTTACCGATGGTGGGAAAATGCCCGGGCTGGATGGAGGTACCCCATTCACATCACAACAACAGAAACAGTCCTCACTAACATTCAGTTGGACAACCACAGCACTGATGCTGTCATTGCACCCATAGCTTTGAGCCAGACTACAGAGCTTTTTGGCAGCAGCCTGGGCATCAGGTACATTTCTTACAGATTCCACAGCTTCCACATAGGAGATACTATCCCAGAGTCCCTTACTGCCCAGAATGAAGAATTCATCTTGTGGTGTGAGGGTAACAGACTGAACATGAGGTCGAGGCACGACGTATGGATGGAGAAATGCATAGCCCAAAATCCTTGTGGAATCAGTCACCCCATTGACTTTGTTGTCCTGCAATCAAAGGTAAATTATTAATTTCAGAACAAAAATCCAATTGGCAGATGCAGAAGTCAAACGGATTTATGCAAACAAGGTCCTCCTTGAGGCCAAATATGCAGGTACAAAAATAAAGAACTATAATCCTATCTGCAGATTTTTTTCCCCTTTGTGTAGACCAAGTATTTGAAAAACTAATGACTTCTTAATGTCATAATTTGCTCAAAGTCAGGACAAAAGATGATTATTTTAAAAAAAAAATTCCAGATAAAATATTTGTTAGATAAATTATTGGGGACAATTTTAACCTAATTCACTGGATGGGACATGAGATAATGGACTATTGACCGAAGATGTCCTTCATTTCCTGCGGTCACCTTAATCAATCTGCACATCCTAACAAGAATAAACAAAATGAAACTCTCACAACTGTAACCTTTAGGTCATCTCATACATTTTGTTCTGGAAAGATTCAATGTGGATTAAGTTCAACAAAGGCCAGAAACACAAAATCAATGAATTGTTGAACCTACAGTTTGTTAGCCTGGGAAGATAAACACAGTCACTTAATACAGGAAAAAACATAAGAAAATAATGTTTTTGTGTTCCCTCCTAAGGTTAAACATCTCCTTAGATTTGAAACAGTTCTGTGCACAGGAGCTGGGGATCTGGCCAGAAATTATCCCTAGAACTCAGTATGAGTTCTCAAGCAAGATCCTGACACATGAGCCTGGACCTTTCAAAATTAACTTGATCAAGGCAGGACCAAGGCCACCATAGCTGAATATTGTGTCAGTAGAACAACAGATGGCAATAAATGAAATTATAAAATAAAGAAATTTGAGTATCTCCCTTTTGCACATCCAGGTATTAAAAGGAGAAACTTAAAATTTCAAAGTATAAACTAATAGAACAGCAACTGAACTTTTTCTGTGCTTGGGTAACAGTGTAGTAGTTCCTATTTGTAGACAAGTGACTGAGAAAGAATCAAGGCTTAAAAAGTGAAAGAATCCATTACCTTATCCATGGCCTCTTTCCTCTGTAAATTTTTGAAATCAATTACAAACATCTTGTGTCTTTTTTTAAATAAAATTTAGCATGACCACATCCTCATGAGGGCAATTTTCTGACCAATTACTTAATTATTTCAAATTTAAAAATCATAAAGTTATACAGCATGGAAACAGGCCATTCAGCCCAACCCGTCCAGGCCAACCAATGTCCCTTCTGAGTTGCATTTGCCTGCATTTGGCCCACATCCCTTGAAACGTTTTCTATCCATGAACCTGTCCAAATGTCTTTCAAACTTGGTAATTGTACCCACCTCTACCACTTCATCTGGCAGTTCGTTCCATATATCCACTACCATCTGTGTGAAAACCCTGCCCCTCATGTCCCCTTTATATCTTTCTCCTCTCACCTTAAACCTACGCCCTTTAGTTTGAGGCTCTCCTACCCTGGGAAAAAGATGATGACCATCTATGCCCCTCATGATTTTAAAAATCTTTATAAAGTCATACATCAGCCTCCTTCATTTCATGGAAAATAGTCCCAGCCTATCCAGTCTCTCCTTATAACTCAAGCCCTTCACTCCGGGCAACATCCCTGTGAATCTCTTCTGCATTCTCTCAAACTTAATCACATCCTTCCCATAGTATGGCGACCAGAACTACACACAATATACCAGGTACAGACTCACCAATGTCTTATACAGCTGTAACGTAATGTCCCAATTCTTGTACTCAGTACTTCATTTGATAAAGGCATGCAAGCCATATGCCTTTTTCACTGCCCTGTCTACCTGTGTTGCCACTTTCAGAGTACTATTTACTTACACCCCTCTCTCGGTTCTACAACACTCCCCAGGGCCCTGCCATTCACTGTGTATGTTCTGCCCTGGTTTAACTTCACACTTATCTGAGTTAAATTTCATCTGCCATTCCTTTGCTCATTTTCCCTGTTGATCAACATCCTGTTTTAAGCTTAGACAACTTTCTTCACCGTCCACTATACCAATTTTAGTGTCATTTACTAATCATGCCACCTACATTCTCATCCAAATCATTAATATACATGACAAATAACCCAGCACCGATCTTGGTGGCATACCACTGGTCACAGGCCTGCAATCTGAAAGACAATCCTCCATTATCACCCACCAACTCCTACCTTGTTCAATCAGTAAGGATAGGTAACAACATCTCCTCCTTGCTACCATCAACACAGGTGCACCTCAAGGCAGTGTGCTTAGCCCTGCTCTATACACACTCTCTATACACACACGACCGTGTGGCTAAGCACAGCTTAATGCCATTTTCAAATTCGGCGACAACACTACTGTTGCTGGATGAATCACAGGTGGCGATGAGTCAGCTTACCAGAGTGAGATAGGACACCTGGTTGAGTGGTGCCACAACAGCAACCTCTCGCTCAACGTCAGCAAAACTAAAGAACTGATTGTGGCTTCAGGAAGGGGAAGGAGGGTGAACAGGCACCAGTCTACATTGGGGGATCAGCAGCTTTAAATTCCTGGGCGTTAACATATCAGATGACCTGTCCTGGGCCCAGCACATAGATGTAATCATAAGGAAAGTGTGCCAGTGTCTTTACTTTCTTAGGAGGTTTGGCTTGTCACTGAACACTCTAATAAATTTCTACAGGTATACTGTTGAAAGTATACTGACTAGTTGCATCATGGTCTGCTATGGCAATTTGAATGCACAGGAACAGAAGCTGCAGAGTAGTGGACTCTGCCCAATGCATCATGGGCACATCCCTCCCCACCAATGGTAGTAGTATCTACAGGAGGCCCTACCTCAAGAAGGCAACATCCATCAAAGATCCCCACCATCCAGGCCATGCCACCTTCTCACAGCTACCATTGGGCAGGAGGTACAGAAGCCTGAAGTCCCACACCACCAGGTTCAAGAACAACTACTTCCCTTCAACCACGGATGCTGCCTGGCCTGCTGAGTTCCTCCAGCATCTGGTTGTTTTTTTTTCCCCATCTAGCTTCCGGTATCTGCCATCATTTGTTTCTCTTCCCTTCAACCAATTGGTACTGGAACCAACCAGCAAAACCCTAATCATTGCAGTTTAGCATCACTATGACCACTTTGATCACTTTGCGCTAAAATGGACTAATTGTGTTATTTCTTGTAAATATTGTGTACAAATTATGTTTAATATACATTTTTCTTGTGAATGCTGCTTATGTGATGCTATGTGCCTGTGATGCTGCTGCAAGTAAATTTTTCATTGTATCTGTCCACTCATGTACTTGTGCATATGACAATGAACTCGACTTCTCTTTGACCACCAAGCCAATTTAGTATCCAGTTGGCTAGCTCACCCTGAACCCCATGTGATCTCACTTGCTGAACCAGTCTACCTACTATGAGCGACCTTGTCAAAGGCTTTCCTGAAGTCCACGCAGACAACATTTATTGCCCTGCCCTCGTCAATCCTCTTGGCCATCTCAAATTCATTGGACACAATTTCCCACACACAAAGCTATGTTGATTAACCCTAATCAGTCCTTGCCTTTCCAAAAGCAGAAAGATCCCGTCTCACAGAATCTTCTCTAGTAACTTTCCCACCACTGATGTCAGATTCATCGACCTGTAGTTCTCTGGCGCGTCCTTACATCCTTTCTTAAATAAAGGCACAACGTTAACCACCCTCCAAGTCATTTCCCTATTCCTGCCAAATCCAAATGGGATAAGGGGAAATAGCTTCAAGAGGAGAATCAAGGAAAAGCTTTTCCTTTGCATCAATAATTGTATATGATTCAGTATGCAATCTCTCTGGGTCAGCTGAAGTGTGGTATATATTCAGTCTTTGTATAACATACATGTGTACTGATGAATACAGAAAATGGAGTCAGTATGAAGAAGAGCTGACATGCACAGCTACTACTGCTCACCCTCACAAAGAACTGAGAGGCTCATTTTCTCACTTAATGTGATAAAAAAAAAACAGAATTTACTTGTCAACTTAACTATTGACAATCATGCCACCAACAATGCCAATTATGATCCACCATTCTTAGCAGTAAAGAATTCCAAGCTCTCTCTTTATTTACTGAGCAGGAGAATACTGGATCTGTTGTCCCTTTTGGCACTTTAAGGTGCAATGTTATTTTTAGTAACATCATTGCTTCCAGGAATAGGTTTCAAAGTTATAAATTGTTCCTGGAAAGCTGCAGCATTTTGCATGCCAACAAGACAACCAGTAGATATGTTCCCAAGCTACAAAATATATCCATATTAAAAGTATAATCTGAAAACAACTGATGCTTGAAAGGCTAAGAGCAGTTTGGGTTATTTGGAAAATCACACATGATATAGTTCAGTTTCCGATGACTGAGTACTGGATTATTTACCTCAGTGACGATAGCTTTGTGCTTTTTAACCCTTTCTAATTCTTCCTCACAGCAAACAGTGAAAAGCTTTGAGAGGGGCAATGGTTTTCCATCTCTGCACAGGACAGCCTGACATTTTCCAACATTAGCTGCAGTCAGCATGAAACAACCACTGGGATCCATAGGATCATGTCTTATGTGGCAAAGGACTGCAGAACCCCCCAGCTTCTGGCCAGCTGTTCCAAGTTTCCTAAACGAAAATAGAGAAATCATTATCAATAACAACTTGGGTGAACAGTAATCAAATAACCAACAAGATTGAAATAAAAAGTTATCAAACATGCAAGACCCTGTACATTACAAATATAATAGGCAATGTATGTTTTCTAACACAAGAAATGCATTGATGCCATAAGCTGAAAGAATCATCCATGGAGACAAGTAGAGAAGCTGACTTCTGTGACTTATGTCTTTGCTTTAAAATCTTACAGCAAAATCTCCCCAAATACCTCAAAAGGCAAAGAACAAAAAAATTGGTTAACTATGTTTTTTTTAGATAAATGTGATGAATTATGCAGAATTATTCCATTTCAGAATATCAGTAATGCAAGCATTAAACACAGACACAGAAATGGAAGTGTGAAGGTAGTAATTCTGTCTACTGAGGCAGTTAAAATTGTTAATTTTTAAATTATAGGGTAATGTCTCAGTAGTGAGTAACAAATGCCTCTATAAATATGCAACAATGATATTGCAATGATAACACTGTCGTTTGAACACCAAAAGTATATTAACATTACAGAACACAGCAGCCAATGTTGACTGCAGAAAAACAGTGAAAACTAATTAAGTTCTTATTATCCTCATCCACAAAAGACATTTGTATCTCTGAGTCCTACTTTTAAACTTTTTTCCAATTTGTTGAGCTTAAAAGAAGACTTCAATGAATGAAACATCTTTCATACCCCTTTCAGGACATTCCTTAGCACTTTACAGCCAGTGAAGTATTCAAAATATATTAACTGTTGTAATGTAGGAAACATGACAGCCAAATTGCACAGAGCAAGTTCCCAAAACGAACATGATATTAAATACACGATCTGTTTCAGTGACGTTGATTGAGGCATAAATTTTATCCAGTATACCTGGGAGCACCCTCCCTGCTGTGTCTGAGGATCCTTTACAGCCACCTGTGAGAACAGAGAGCTTTGATTCAATAGCTCATCTGAAAGACAGCACCTCCAACAATGTACCATTGCTTCAGTGCCAGAGTGTCAGTAAAGTATTTGTGCTTAGCATCCTTGGGTCTATATGGATTATGTTCAGGAATGATGACAAGAAAAATGTTTAAAATGTAAAGGAAAATGAAAATGAAAAAGATCACTATATTTGCTTTCATTATTGCTGCATACAGCCTCAAGTTATTGCTAAGTATTTCTCTTTGAGAATGAATCATTATGTGGTGAAATTACTGCTTTGTTCTTCCTTCTTCAATCCTCGTAAAGTGTCATATATTTAATTGTCCAGTTACTCAAGGTTCTTAAAAAGTTAAGAAGAACTGAAAAAATGTGTTCGATCCCCAGTTGAATTTTTTGACATCAGCCAGTGACAGCAAGGGTATTACATCAGACCTTAGCACCTCTGGCCAAAAGGTGATGGGATTGGGGGATGCTGCAACAATTCAGCCAGTGACACCTGCTGGAAAAGATGGTTAAGAACAGGATTGGGTGCAATTCCCACAATAATCAACCTGTTTCCCTATTCTCAGTACTGTGGCTGATATATGAACAATGGCTGCTTGGGTGAGGAATTGGTGCTAGCTTTGGAATTCAAGCTGATTAGGATACATCTATCTTATTTGTCATAACTAACCATTTTTAATTCAGTTGGAAAAAATGCTAAAATCTTCAGATAATCAAAATAAATATACACTCAGCTTCTGCTCAACTAGAATTGCAAATGAGTGCCCATTTGCATGGTAGAACAATACAAGAAAACAAAACACAAGAGACTGCAGGTGCTGGAATCTGGAGCAAAAAGCAAACTGCTGAACTGCTGGAGGAACTCAGCAGTCAAGCAGAATCCGTTGGAGGCAAAGGGACAGTCAACATTCCTGGTTGTGACCATGCATCAGAACAATCCAAATCTGGTACCGAACTAAAGAACAAATTCAATGATTAGCAGTGCCAACACATAATATAGTATAGCTAAACACAGAAAGTGCATGATAGCTGGAGTGAAAGTTCCAGAGGTTTGACACTCCGATATATAAAAAAAAATTCAAGAATACTGCAAGCAGAATGAGGAGCCTTATATACTTGAATCAGAAAGATACTGGGATGATAGCCAAGAACACATATTCATTGTCATTGGTTTCCGTAACAAATGAGTTGCATGGGTTCACTATTACAAATGCTCACTTTTCTTGAGTGCATTATTTTAAGCTTTCAATCTTCCTGTTTAATTTTAAACAAAGCAATGAACTAAGTCTTTGAGAATCAACAAGTGCACTTAGGGTGGAGGGAGATTCCAGCTATTCACCATTTATAGCAAAATTGTTCTCTTCACACCACCACAAACAACAGCAAAAATCTTTCCCACGGTTAAAGTGGCACCAAAGTTCAACATGCAGTAGTCTAAATACATACTGCCCAAGTGCATTACAATTTCACAGGTTTGCACTTCCACTTGGCCTAAAAGTAGAAGTCCATTTGTCAGTTGGATCTTTGTTATGACTACTTTACAGATCAGGAGCTCCATAGTACAGAAAAGGATAAATAATCTGCCCTTCCCCTCTGCCAGGTATAAAGTGTGAAGAGCTTGAAAGTAATCTGTATCACACCTGGACTTTGGATCCTTACCTTAAAGACAGCAGCATACAATAATATACTCCTCACACACCACAAATTCTTGTTATTTCAAGGACTTGATTATGACAGCAATGGATAAAGATAGCACCATTTTGTTTGCTAGTCAGTTTAGTTTATATGTTTGTTTTTCCCAAAGACAAATGGGCATTCTTTCAGGTACTGATCAGTTACCACATAGCAACTGTCCACTTGGGCGAGACTTATTTTGATTTCACTCCCACCTTGTAGGAAGGTTTGACCCATTCATTGTATCCTTGTTATTTCCTTTTTGGGGCCCTGAACTCACCATGGAGTATTACAGGTGGAAATGAATGGCACAATTTCATGGCATTGTGTTCACTGAAGTACTGCACTGCTTCTGTGCTGTCATCATGAATATAGATCATATAAAAACATAACCGAGGAAAACTGAATGCTATATTGTTCAGGCTTCAACACCAGCAAGAAATACTTGCTCAGTTAGCAATAATTAAAATAAATGGAAAAATATGATTCATTTTTTTCTTCCCATTTCAAAACAATACAATTGAACAGAACATGCTTGAATGCAGCAAGACATCTCGTCATCAAGTTACTCTCAGTTGAACCAAGCCAGCTTAATTAGACAATTGATACCAGATAGTCAACTAAATTTCCCCATTCAAATAAGAGTATTAAATTGCAAAGGTAAAGCTATCCAGGAACAATACCACATCATCATGTAATTGATTTTCAATGAATTTACTAACCTTTGCATGACCAGGAAAGTATTAGTCATATACTCCTCATCAGTCTTTGATTTCTGCAGCTCATCTGCCAAAATGTCACTCATGGTGCATTGCAGCAGGTAAGGTACTTCTACGTTTCGATCACCATCAAAGACTCCATATAGAGCCTCTCTGTTATCACAGAAGTTATTCACTGACAATGCAGCCACGCACAACCTGGGTTGAAGTAAGTAACATCAGAATACCATTACCTTTCCCTTCAAAAATAATTTTCTTATTTTTGGTCAGTATATTGAGACTTGAAGCAACTGTTCCAAATTTCTTCAAATATAAATTTATATGGCATAACTTTCAAAAAGAAACCGTCTCAAAATATTGACATGGCATATTTAACAAATTTAAGGTCTATTATAATGCTTAACACTTGTTCTTAATGTTTAGGTAAGACTGAGGACGCCCTGCAGAATAAGCCTTGCAATTATTTTAGGCAGCCCAATAGTTTGCAACTGATGACCACCTAGTTTTTTTACTTGGGAAATGCAGTTTGTTTAGGGAATGACATGGCCACTAAATTTCTATTATCCAACTTGAGTTCCCTTGAATATTCATTTTCTGAGGCTGCTTTCTTTCTCCTTTCAATTCTTCTGTAAACTTACTTCAGTGGGACATAAAGAAGTCTTTGAATTTGTGAAAATCCATTAAGACACTAGTCCTTACTTCTGAGGACACAAGGATCTTATATAGATATAATGTGTCAGTTACTTACTGCATCCCAGCAACTGCACAGACAAAGGAAAGAATCTTCTGCAAAGACAAGGCCATGTCACACCAAGGCAAACCTAGTTTCCGAGAACTGGTTTCTTGAGTAATTTGCAAAGTTCTTTTTACATGAGAACCTCTCAAAGCAGAAGAATGCACTTTGCACAGCACTAATTAGATTTTTTTTTGCCATCATCACAGAACGACATACCTGTTTTTCACTCCCGAGGCTTCTGTATAACCATGACTCCACACAGCTGGTGCACCAGGTGCCTCACCAACTGCAAAGGATGTAGAGGACTGATCTATCTTGAAGCAGCGAATGTTACTTGGAGCAGGAATAAGGCAAATTGAGGAGAGGGTGGAATTGAAAGGAGAGAAAAAATATTAAAAAACAATTAGACTACTTTTACCACTAAAAAAAAGGCAGTTATATGTGCTCTGAATAAAAAAAATACCATTTGTTATTTGAAGAAAATCTGCAATAAAGCTCATTATTTCCATTGGAAGCATTTTATGAGGTTTTTGAAATGAGTTGTTTTAAGTATAAACAGCCCATAAAACCAGAAGCACAAAGATCAAGTCACCTAAATGGTTCTACTTTATGTATATGGATTACTGGTGGTTTACTGGATTCGATATTCCATGCAGATTATCACCCAATCTTTTATTTTAGTTTATATAAGAGAGATGAAAAAATAAATAATTCTCAGCTAACATCACACAGTTCATTAAGTCAGTCAGCTTTGTAGTGGGCATGGCTTTATTCTTCAAAGGGTTACATCACATTTTAAGCTCCCTTTGGCGCAGTGATCACGATTTTAGGTATTTGTTCTTTTATTTGAATGTTATTACTCAGATGACCTAATAAAGGCTTTTTTAGCCAATTATGATAACATTTTTTGTCCAATTCTGATATCAGAAAAGAAACTCAGTGTTTTAAAGGATAAGTTTGAAATGTAAAAAATATCTGCTAATTGAATAAATATGTTTATGCCAGATTGATAAAGTTAATTAGTTTACTTTCAATGCATTCTGTACAGACATATATTTGTTTTCGCACAAAGATTCCATCCTGGGAAATGTACTTTTTGTTGTGTTTCAGTGAGAATAAGTAATTTAGACACTCCTTGGCACCTAAAGTTCAAGACAGGATTTGCCACAGACCATAACAAGACTGATCATTGACACAATATTAAATTGGAATAGTGACTGCTTACTTCAGCAGCTCCAGAGTTTTGTGATCCAGGACCAGTCTGGGATTTCCAGTCAGGTCAAGTTCTTGCAGCTTCAGTGGCAAATTTTCTGGCAATGTGATCTCGTTCAGCTCATTACAGCTCAGGTCAACACACTGTAGAAAGAAGCAGACAGGCAATGAATCTGGCTGGATTCCAGTTCACCAACCTCCTGATTCCCATATTTACTGAATTATGCAAGGCTCTATTAGCTTCTGCCTAGGCAAGAATCCAGCAGATTTACGAATTGTACTCTTGCACAAATTGAATGCAGCTAAGCTTTCCTTCTCTCTATTGTATGGATGGAGCAAAAATATTAATTCTAGTTGAATTGGTTGGTAAGATAGTCAGTCATCTCAAAAAATAAAAGAGGAGCAAGCAGCACATTTCCGAGATAAAGCTTTTAACTGTACTTCTCAATTGCTTCAGTGAAACTAACTGGTTTTACTTTATGTAATTTCTGAGTATTGTCTTAACAAAATAATTGTACAGAATATTTGTACCATTGTTGCATTTATAGTCTTAATTATGTACATTAAAAATAATGAAAACTTAATGATCATTTAGTTCATAGTCTTATAGAGGCCATGCAAATACAAAGAAATCACAATTTTAAAAAATTAATTCCACTTCAAAGAAACCCAAACTGAACTTCACCCTTCATTTAATTTGTTCAAACGACAAACATGTTTTGTACAAAGGATATTCAATTCAAATGAAACACAGTTATTAATAGTCTTCTTGGGAGCTATTAAAGAATCATGTTCTTGCAACAGCTGTTTTATTTCCTCTGATATATGCAAATCCCTGTGCCTAATCCTGCAAGCTGACCTATATCAGCATCAACGACAGTTATTGCTGCTGGGTGCAGAGATTACATAGATAAAAAGAGGGTTTCTATGAAATTAAGAATATACTGCTCCATTCAGATTATTTTTACATTTAGAAATGCAGCATTTCAAAGTCTATTTAAGGGAACTTGCTCAGATAAAACTCAATATGATTGCAACGAGTGTTAAGAAATGGTCTTTAGACATACTTCTTAAGGTTGTCACGAGTCAATTCGTTATACTGAGAAGCTACAACATAATCCAAACTCAGTATTTCAGATCTGTGTCGACAGATTGAATATCACAAGTTATACACTAACAAACATAACCTCTTTTCCATGCATACACATGCTTGGATAAGCTTTTATTGCTTTCATGTCTGTATGGATGTCCTTTCATTTATGAACATTTAATTTCCAATTTTTTTGCCATATCACAACTGACTCCTTAGGTTTACAAAGTTTTTTTGCCATAAAAAGTCCTTAAAGTAAGCAGTGAGCAGCTTCATCAATAAAGATCACTATCCACTGAACTGACTGTTCTGAAATACACTGCTGTTTATACAGACTTCAGAACCTAATGAAAGAAACCGCAGTCTACTGACATACAGTAATTGACTGTTGATACAATTGGCTATTGGAACTAAATCGCCATTGGCTGTAGCATTATGTTATCCCTGGAAGTACATCATGTGTTACAAATGGTACAGGGGTTATAATGGAAAGAATGAACAAAAGTCAAACTTGTGGTTACAAGATCAGAATCAAGGCTGTGCACCTACTTAATGATGATCCAGGAAAAAGTGAGATTTTTATGCAAAGCTTAGAAGAATGTGAGGGGGGGGGGGGTGGTGATGATTCTTCCTAAAGTGTTAATGCATTCAAGGTCAACCACAGCTGGTTTGAATGCTTCAAGAGGTGTACAAATCTGCATATTTGCTTTATGAGGGACACAGCGTGCAGATAATATGGTGGCAGAAAATTTTCCAAAAAGAGCTAAAATCATTGAGGAGAGTGGCTACTCTCCTAATTAAGTGTTTCATGCAGATGAGAAAAACATTCCAAGCTTCAAGGCAGCCAAAGATCACCTTAATCTTCATCTTGGAGGAAATGTTAAGGGAGACTGTAAACTTAAATATTCTCTTAACCTACTACTCAGAAAACCTGAAGGGTCTAAAGGGATATTCAAAGGCCAATATTACAGTGGTGTGGTGTTTATAAATGGCGATGCTCTTCCAAAGTTATATTGTATCATTTCTCTCCCCCTTCATCAAACAATATTGGGCGAGGAATAAGCTAGACAAGAGAGCCACTGGGTATCTGATTAACATAGAGGATGCTGCTAACAATGTTCATATGATGTTATTGCCCACCAAAAACACTTCATTACAAGGCACATACCAATGAATTATTGCTGCTTTCAAGGCTTGCAGCATGTAATAAGTCAACGTGAAGCACACATCTCAAGAGGCCGCACAATGGAAAATGCTGTGCTTTGCAACAAGGAACTTTATTAGATGAAGAGGAAAGCTGCGCAGAAATTCATTGACAGTCTATTTCAGTTATATTCATCAGCTACCCAAGAACAGTCAAAGGAAGAACCCTTGCCTACAACATTGCAAGCTTCATGAAGTTCATGTTCTGAACACCAACAAAAAACACCATCTCTCACCTCCTCCTCCATCACTCAACATACAATAGGGAGCAGGAATAGCCCTTTGAGACTGCTCGGCCATTCAATAATATCATAGCTGATTGGACTGCTACCTCAACTCTGCATATCTGCCTACTCATGGTAAATTTTCATCCTTATGGTCATCAACAATCTGTCTCAAAGAAGGTTCTGCTTTCACCAGTCTTTGAGAAAGAGAGTTCCAAAGACTCTCAATCCCCTACAGCCAGAGTAACATAGCAGAGAATCAGGTCCTTTGGTCCACCACGTTTATGCCAACCATTCGATTTATCTATATTAATCCCATTTACCCACATTTGTCTATAACCATCCATGCCTTCTCAATTCAACTGCTTGTCTAAATGCTTCCTACATGTTGTGAGTGTATCTGCCTCCACCACCACCTCTGACAACATGGTCCAGTTTCCAATCACTTTGTGCAATAAAAATTCCCCAAGATCCCCTCTAAACCTCCTAAGCTCTCATCTGTAGGGTGGGGGGGGGGGGGGGGGTGGTAAGGAACTGTCGACAATTCAGGTTGAAACTACATCAGGTCCTCTATTGTTTGTTGCTCCAGATTCCAGCAGCTGCAGTCTCTTGTGCCTCCTAGCTCTCATCTTGTAACTAGGTGCTCTCGTCTTAGATTGCCCCATCGTGGGAAAAAAGTTGTGACTATCTACCCTATCTAATCACCTCAATTTTGGATGCCTCTGTCAGGCCTGCCCTCAGCCATCTGCTCCAGGGAAAACAAACGCTACATATCCTGTCAGTCCTTACAACTGAGAGAGTCAGTGAGAGCCTGGCAGATGTGGGAGAGTTGACAAGAGTGGGGTGGGTGCAGGAGAGTCAGCCAGAGCTGGGGGGGGGGGGGGGGGGGGGGGGGGGGGTGGGGGGGGTGCGGGAGAGTCAGTGAGAGCCGGGGTTTGGGGGCTAAGTGAAAAAACAGTGGGAGCTGGAAAGGCGTGAGAATTGGGTTGCCATGATGGGTGGGTGGAGAGTGGCCGCGGGAGGTGGGAAGAGAGACAATGTAATATTCACTTAATATTATCCTATTTAAGATGTAATTATTGCAGTTTCAATCCAGATACTTGGGTTTAGTTTCAGTAGTTTAGCAGTTTTGTTTGTAGTTTAGGTCTTGAAGGCAACCAGAATTTATAATTTGGAATTATTGGGAAATGCCTTTTGAATTTATTTATTTTTGCTTAACAAAACACCTTCCTCAAGCACAACTCCTATACACCAAAGGATACTTGCATTGAAACTGCAACAAAAGCCAACAGCAAACACATGAGAACAGCACCAAATGAAAGAGTAGTTCCCTGAGGTCTGAGTAGGGAAGTCAGCCCCGGAAGATTACTGGGGCAGTGAGTTTTTATTAATTACATTAGTTACTACTTAACTTTTAGAATTACAAAGCGACATCAGATCAGGCTGATTCTCAAGTATTAAAGATATCTTTATTAGTCACATATACATTGAAACACACAGTGAAATGCATCTTTTGCGTAGAGTGTTCTGGGGGCAGCCCGCAAGTGTCGCCATGCTTCTGGCGCCAACATAGCACGCCTACAACTCCCTAACCGGTATGTCTTTGGAATGTGGGAGGAAACTGGGGCACCCGGAGGAAACCCACGCAGACTCGGGGAGAACGTACAAACTCCTTACAGACAGTGGCTGGAATTGAACCCAGGTAACTGGCACTGTAAGAGTGTAATGCTAACCGCTACACTAGTGCCATCTATATCAACGATTCGGATGTGAATGTACAAGACATGGTTAGTAAGTTTGCAGATAACACTAAAATAGGTGGTATCACAGACAGTGAAGATGGTTATCAGGAATTACAGCAAGACTTTGATCAGCTGGGTAAGTGGGCCAAGGAATGGCAAATGGAGTTTAATGACGAGTGCGAGTTGTTGCATTTTGGGAAGCCAAACTAGGGTAGGACTTGCACAGTGAATGGTAGAGCCCTGGGGAATGCTGTAGAGCAGAGGGACCTAGGAGTACAAGTACATAGTTCCCTAAAAGTGGTATCACAGAGACACGGTGGCTTTTGACACACTGGCCTTCATCAGTGAGGGCACTGGGTATGGGAGTTGGAACGTTATGTTGCAGTTGTACAAGACATTGGTGAGGCAGCATTTAGAGTCTTGTGTTCCATTTTGGTCAGCCTGCTGTAGGAAAGATGCCATTAAGTTGAAAAGGGTGCAGAAAAGATTTACGGGGATATTGTCAAGACTCGACGGACTGAGTTATGGGGAGAAGTTGGGACAGGCTAGGACTTTATTCTTTGGAGTGTAGGAAACTGAGGGGTGATCTTATAGAGGAGCATTAAATCATGAGGACATAGATTGAGTGCATTCATCCTGTCTTTTTCCCCAGGGTTGGGGAATCAAGAACTAGAGAGCATGTGTTTAGGAAAGATTTAACAGGAACCTGAGGGGCAACTTTTTCCCCCACACAGAGGACAGTGGGTATATGGAACAAGCTGCAAGAGGAAGTGGTTGAGGCAGGTACAATGACAACATTTAAAAAGACATTCAGACAGGTACAAGGAGACACGAGAGATTCTGCAGATGCTGGAATCTGGAGCAACACACACAAAATGCTGGAGGAACTCAGCAGGTCAGGCAGCATCTATGGAGGGAAATAAACAGTCAACGTTGAGTCGACCCGAAATTTCAACTGTTTCTTTCCCTCCATAGATGTGGCATGACCTGCTGAGTTCCTCCAGCATTTTGTGTGTGCTGGACAGGTACATAGATAAGAAATGCTTACAGGGATATGGGCCAAACATGGGCAAATGGGACTAGCTTGGATGAGCATCATGGTTGGCATGGATGAGTTGGGCCAAAGGGCCCATTTCCGTGCTGTGAGACTTTATGAGAATTGGTGAACAGGGAAAGCCACCATTATAAATGGGATTCCAAAAGATGCTGGAAGATTGAAATAAAACAGAAGATGTTAGATACTCAGCGGATCACGTTTCAAGGGCTGTGGGAAACAGGCAGGAAAGTGGAAATGAGGGCAAGCTCAGATCAGCCACGATCCGATTGAATGATAGAGCAGGCTTGACTGGCCATGTGGAAAACTCTTTCTCCCATTTTTTATGTTCTTATGTCAGGGAGCACTTGTGGGGAGAGAGTGACAGAAAGACAGACACAAAGAGTTAATACTTCAGGTTGACATCTGAAACACTATTTCTGTTTCCCTCTCCACAGATGTTATGCAATTTGCTGAGCATTTCCAGTATTTTTTGCTTTAATGCAAGTGGCATATTTAGTCTAACTCCACAACTGTGGGTATTTATGAAGAGAGAAAGATTTGAAGAAAAGGAGGTAAAGTTGAATTAATAAAAAGGAATTGGCATGACACATTTTTCCCAATCCTGAAACTACTCATTGCCATATTGTAATTGTGTGAACAAGCGTCAGCACCAGAGAATCTACAAATCATTCAAAATAATTTTGGACAATGTCAACTTTATTCTGAATCTAAAAAAAATATAACCCATAGGTGTGCTGGTCCTAAATACAAACATCTGGTTTCCAGTTGCAGAACAGAAATAAAACCAATGTTTTCACTGTTTCTTTTGTTATAGTTGGACTTTTTTTGTTCTGTAGATAATGGGGTCTCGGATTACTTACCTTAATTTCTGACAGATGCATCACTTCAGGAAAGACTTCGATACAGTTGGAATGTGCAACAACAGTGTGCATTTGCCTACAATTCATAATTGTAGTTGGAATGGTTTTCAGTTTGTTCCCACTTAGATCAATTTCTTCTAACTCTTCAAGCTTTGCCATTCTGCTGCAAACAAAAGTGAGGAATGTTAATGTAAAATCTCATAATGAGAGAGAAAGCTAGCATCTTATTTATTGAGGGGTCTAATTTCTCAGGACACTAAGTGGAGCAATGGAAGTGTAGGAGCTCTTCATCTCCATGAAGGGGATAAACTCCTGCTCAAGAGTAAACAACTTCCTCACCAATAACAGACATACTGCCCACATATCCATTATCTTTAACACTGAAGTGATTTGCTTTGCCAAGTGAAGCATATAGTCAACCCACTAGTTTATCCCAGTCAGTCATAGTTTTCAAGCAATTGGTCTATAAATCAATGGAGGCTTAGTAATGTTTTACCAAAATCTCAGATGCCATTAAACAATTACTCAGGTTTCTCTCAGAACAGAGTCTGATAGAAAGAGGCTTGCGACATTTGAGTTGCTTGTCTGGGCAATCTTACCTGGCTGGAAAGCTCTGAAGTCGGTTATATGCAAGATGCAGAACCTTAAGATGAGTGTGTCCTGTGAGCAATGGCACACACTTATCTGTGAGATAATTATTTGTTAAGTACAATTCCTGTAATATGCTGTGGCTTTCCTCTGATAGGCAGGAGGGAGGAATTATCTCCAGTTTATTTGCTGAAGCATTGAGACTCCGTAAACTGTTGGGGGACAAAAAGAACTAATGAATATTTTGAATTAATCATCACATTATTTTGATAATTTAATATTTCTATATGATTATATCTCAGACAGCACAAGTTATAAAGAATGTACCACAGCAAGTCACTAAATATGTAAACAATGAACCAACAACCGCAACAGCAGAATATTTAAAACTAAGGTAACGAACAATCAGTTCTTTTTGTTTGTAACATAATTTTTGGTTACTCATTTCCCTAAAGTTGAAACAGTCTTGGAAAATATTAGCCTCTTGCCATGCATTAATTAGAACTAGGACTTAATTATTGAAGTTTTGGGTTTATTTTCAGAGTCATTTAGAATTTCCTAAATTTTATACACAACTTTTGTTTAAGAATTAACCCCCAGTATTCCACTTATATGTTGCACATGGATACAATTTGAGCAGGAATGTCATCTTGGCCATCTCATTTGAATTAATTTTTTGAACCACTCAAAAAGACAAGCAACTACAAATGCATCACAACAGTAAATGGGTAAGCAGTTTTTTTGCGCCTCGCACAGCCTTTAGATCCTGTAATGTGCTACATAGGCCAAGACTTCCAACCTAAGAGGAAAAAAGATGGAAAGTAAGCTTTAGTAATCGGATTTTAGGAAATGACTAATGACACAATGAACTTCTCATTGTGCTCTGTTAACTTGCAGCTGGGAAGGCTTGAGAAAGTTACAAGAGAAATAAAAAAAACACAGAAGGGTTAGGGGAGTACAATTTCAATTATGCATAACTAAAAATGATGAAGACAGAAGACAATATTTTCCCCCAGGATAAGCACTAATTTGATTTTAAGAAAGGCAATATTGTGGGATTAAACTTTTGAAACAATTAAAATGTGCACTGCATGAGTTTTGTTATACCCACTATTATAGCTTAATAGCCAACACTGGGCTGCATCTTGCTCAGACTGGCCACTGGATTACAATTGACAATGCCGCAGTCCCCTTGAAAGCCCTGCAGATGAATGGGGTCGCACAAGATATGCCAGCTACAGCTGGCATAAACTGCCAGGTCAGATCTAAAGAACATCTGCCACCTCGGTTCAACAACTTATGGAATGCCCCTGGACTCAATAGTGTGCAGCTAGGAAGCACTTCACTATGGAACTGGCCAGCTTTAACACCCATCCTTAAATAAGATCAAAACTGTACACAGCACTCCACATGTAGTCTCACCAGTAGCCCATATAATTAAAGCAAAACCTGTGTGGGGCAAGTTTCATTTTTTTTTAAACAGAGCCTGCCGGGGTACAAGCAGATAAGATAGTGGCATTTAAGAGGCTGTTAGATGGACACATGGATATGCAGGGAATGGAGGAATATGGATCATGTACAGGCAGAAGAGATTTAGTTTAATTTGGCATCATATTCAGCACAGACATGGTGGGCCAAGGGCCTGTTTCTGTGCTGTACTGTTCAATGTTCCATATTCTAACCTTCCTACTTTTGCATTCAATTCCCCTCACAATGAATCCTGTGAGCTTTCCCAATTACTTGCAGTATCTGCAGACTTGCCTTTTACAAACCATGCACAAGAACACCTGGATCCCTTTGCATTTTGGAACTCTAAAATCTCTCTCCATTTGATAACATGTTTCTTTTCTATTTTCTTCTGCCAAAATGGATGATTTCACATTTTGTGACATTATACTTGATTTGCCAGATCTTTGTCTACTCATTTAATCTATCTATACCTCTTGTAGCCTTATTCCACTTCATAATTTACTTTCCTACCAATTGTTGTGTTATTAGGAAATTTAACAACCATACTTTCAATACTTCCATACATGATATTTACATAAACTGTGAAAAAGTTGAGGATTCAGCAACAATCTCTGTGGCACACCATTCACTACATCATGCCAACTAGAAACAAAAATGCCTACTCTCCTTTTCCTGTTCACCAGACCATCTTCTACCCATACCATTATGTCACCCACACTATGAATTTTTTTTTCGACAATATCCTTCGATTTTCACCTCATCAAATACCTTCTGGAAATCTAAGTATAGTAATATCCACTAGATCCTCTTTTAGCCAAAGGACACATTACTTTTTCAAAGAATGCTAATAAACTGGTGGAACATGACTGATTATCTTGATGTTTTCCAAGTGCCCAGCTCTAACTCCTTTAATAAAAGCTTCTAATATAAGCTTGAAGAAAAACACTGATGCTGGAGGAACTCAGCAGGCCAGGCAGCATCCGTGGAGAAAAGCAGGCAGTAAACGCTTTGGGTCAGGACCTTTCTTCAGGACTGAAGATAGGAAAAGGGGAAGCCCAATATACAGAAGGGAAAAGCAGAGCAGTGATAGGTGGACAAAAGAGGGGAGGCGGGGTGGGCACAAGGTGGTGATAGGTAGATGCAGGTAAGAGACAGTGATAGGCAGGTGCAGGGGAGAGCAGATCCACCAGGGGATTTGCTCTCACCCATCCCCTGGCAGATCTGCTCTTCCCTCCTTCCCCGCACCTGCCTATCACCGTCTCTTACCTGTACCTCTTCCCTATCTTCAGTCTTGAAGAAGGGTCCTGATGCTCCAAACATTGACCGCCTGCTTTTCGCCCTGGATGCTGCCTGGTCTGCTGAGTTCCTCCAGCATCATAGTGTTTTTCATCTAGATTCCAGCAACTGCAGTCCTTTGTTTCTTGAAGATAAGCTTACTGGCTTATAGTTTTCTGCTTGTTGTCCCTCTCTCCTTTTGAATTAAGGAGTTATGTTTGCTGTTTGCAATTTAATGAATCTTTCCTAAATGATTTTGGAGAATTAAAACTAACACTAACTATCTGACCAGCCATTTCTTTCATGATCCTAGGATGAAGTCCACCAGGGCCCAGAGTCTTATCAGTCTGCAGCTCTAACTATTTCCTCAATACCCTTTCCCCGGAGATTGTAATTTTCCAGGATGCTATTCCTGGGATGATATTCGTATCCTCTTTTGGTGAAGACTGACATAAAATATTTGTTGAATTCATCTGCCAACTCCTTATTAATCCTTATTATCCTAGGTTAATTCCACTCCTCATTACCAACAGAACCAATGCTCATTTCTTTTAATATAAACAGAAAACGCTGGAAACACTCAGCAGATCAGGCAACATCTATGGAAAGAGAAACAGTTGATGTTTCAGGTGTCAAATTGCAGTTTAAAGGCAGCATGGAAACCAGAGCCCTGGTGCATTTCATTGCTGCTAAATGCATTAGTGAGTTATCATACTAGCATCACAAAAATTACCAGATGCACTAAATTATAATAAAATATTTATTACCATTCAGCTTTTAGGAAAAGGTTTGAGGGCAACTCAGTTAAATGGTTGTGCTGGATGTCAAGAACTTCCACTGGCATCCGCTCAAGTCGTTCTGGAAATCTTCGGAGTTGGTTGTGACCAGCCAGAAGTTTGCGTAAACTACCACTGCAGAACAACCTGATGAAGGACACACGTATAACACAAAGTTCAATGCTTCTCATCAGTGAATGTTTAAGTCCATCAAAACCATTCAAGAAAATACAAAAAAATAGAGGTACAGCAAACCAACATGCACAAAATGGAATTAATTAAACATTTTCTTTAATCACATCTAAAATAAAACATTCACTTAATTAACAGCATTAAGTGAGCAGTGAACCACAAAAATACCAGCCTTGATTTTACTGAGAGGGCTCCACTGGCCACAGTATCTCCTTGCATATTCAATTGTCCTATGCACATCATGGGCATGTATGGAAAGAACATGCCAGACAAAAGTCTCCTGGCCCGACTGGTGATGCTGTGTGACAGCAGGGCCAAGGATATCATGATCTGGTCCTGTGAGTGGGCTGGAACAAGCCCTATACAAGAAACTGCTAGAAAAAAAACTTTTGACAAACTGCAAAGTCATGACCCAGATTTGGTATCTGTCAAAGCTGTTAAATCCCTGACATTCAGAAATGAATGCCAGGGATTCATTTAAATATGAAAAATGTATTAAAAGTTGAACCATGATAAAAATATTACCCAAAACATTTCAAATTAAAAACATTACAGAAAATATCTTGCCTTTCTTCTACACAACCGTAAAACCTTCATTCACACAGATGTACTCACTGATGCTGCACCAAATATGCAGGCAAATTCCCCAGTTTAAATGCTGGGGATTTTCAGCAAGTTCATCCTTCGTGCCCTGGATTAAGTTCAGGACTCTCAAACTTTCAACTAAATAGGCTTCGACCAAATGTACTGGTATACACGTGACAGTTCACCATAGAACTGTCAGCAAAATCCGGGCTGTTCATTATAAAAAGGAACACCAAACCTTGTTTTCCTGGATTTTATGTATCCCATTCTGTAATCATCATCGATTGAAAAAGTGGAGTGCAACCTTTTGAATGATTTTATTGGTTATTATTATGAACTTTCAAGTCCTCTGAGCAATGTTAACGGTCCTAGAAGATCACATGACTGACTGTTCTATGTCATCTTCCAGAAATCTCATTAAACTAACCATCCAATCAGTCACTTTGCTGACATTTCTGAAAGGACACTGGACCAATACAAGCCATGTCTACTGAGAATGGATGTTGACAGCTTTGCATTTCAGTCACTGGCAGGCAGTTTGTTATTATGGAAATCATTTTTATTTTCTTTGGCAGTGTGAATGGCCAGCAGGAATAAATTCAATGATAAATTTTGTCTCTCATTGATCGGTGCTAATGACTGCTCAGGGATCATGTGAACATTTTGACTGCAATAATCAATAATAATCACAATAAACTGACAATGCACAGTAGTTTCAAAGAAACTTCTTCTGCAAATGCATTACTAATGGTCATAAACAGAAGATAAATGGGGATGGATTTGATCAATATTTCCTTCACATCAGCACTTCAACACACTGCTCACCTGTACCACCACATAAAATATCACAGATTTTCAGCAGGCAGATAAGAAAAGGCTTTTCAAGACAAACTTTATAACAATAGCTATAATCTGATGAAGAAGTTATTCTCTGTTGCAGTTTTCCAACACTAGTGATTTAAACACCAATGACAACAATAGCATGAAATACATGTTGCTATGCACAAACAAATATCGAGAGTTCATCTTAAAAACACGTAAATGGTTTCAGGGAAAGTTGGTAATTTTTCATCCCTACTGGAAGGTCAATATCCCTTTTTACAAAAATCGAAGACTGTAGTATATCTGTCAGCTGGGTCCCACTCTAGTCATCCTACTGATAAATCATTTGGATCCACAGCTTTTTCTTTTATCCTCTTACTTTTCAACCACTCTCACATTATATCCTTTTTCATTCACTTACAGGGATGAGGAATCACAAACACAACATTTGCCTGCCACTATATGTCCTTAAAGACATAGTATGATGAGCTGCCTTGAACTGATACAGTCTGGGTACTGCCTCAAGTGCTGTTACATCAGAAGCCCCAGAATTTTAATCTTATAATAAGAACAAATGGTTTTGCAGTTCAACATCAGGGTGCTGTGTGATCTGGAAGGGAACTTTGAAGTGGTGGTGCTCCCATGCACCAGGCATCACCCTTGGCCTTCCTAGTGATTAAGGTTGTGGTTTTAGACAATGCTGTTGGAGAAACCTTGGCAAGTTGTTAGTGCTCTTGTACACACTGCAGCATGATGCACCAACAGTTGGGGGCAATGAATGCTCAAGATAGAGGATGGGATTCAACCTACTAGTCTGCTGTATCCTACATGGCATCAAGCTTCTCAGAATTTAGATTTTCAAGTATACTGCAACTTTCTGACGGTCCAATCAGAATAAAATTTTAATAACCTTGAGCTAGTTAATGAAACTCAACAGTTTGCAATTTGAGTCACACTAATTTATAACGAAGTGATATAAAAATACATGAGAATGAGCCTCTGCCTCAACCATCTCCAATCCCATGTCTCTTCCAATTCCAGATTCTTTGCTCTCACCTAAATATGCAAAAGGAAAATCTGAAATAAAAATACAAATGCTGGACATACTTGACATACAGCTTCTGTGGAGAGAGAGAGTTAATGTTGAAAAGTTGTTAACCAGAAAATTAACTATTTCTCTCTTCGCAGGTGCTGTCTTATCTGCTGAGTACTTCCAGCATTTTATGCTTTTATCTGAAAATCATTTTTTTCAGTTTCTCCACATTTATTATGTCACTGATGCTTCTGTACCAGACTGCCTCCTCCACTGAAAGGCGGCTTCTTCTTCTTCTTAGGCTGTCCCTAAGGATCAAGAATGACTTGCTTCATTGAAAGCCTACTACTACACTGACAGTCCAATAATGTGCAGTGACGTCTGGAAAATACCCCTGGCTTGATATTCATAGACATCAACCATCATCTTTGGTTACTCCAGCATCTTTGTATCCCAGGCCACAAACTTTCCTAGTCATTACCTCATGACAAGTATAGAAAGTTAATCCCAAATGAAAGTTCTCTCCCTGGATCTGTTTCATTTCCAAAATCATCATTTCATTCAACATTCTTAAAGGTTAACATCCCCCTTCAGTACAACTTCAACTCTAACCAATATATTCATTATTTATGATGGTAATTTTACTTTAAAATTGCCATCACATCCTTAAGGAATCACCTGTCTTTATTTTTTAAATGAACAGTTTAGATAAATCTTAATTCAATCATTGTATTAATGGCTAGCCAGAGGCAGGTTCTTAATTATACTGTATGCAGATGAATTTGTATTTTTTTTTATTGCAGCTGTCATATAGTAAACAATACTTACCTTGCAGGCAACTCACAGAGTTGATTGTGACTGATATCCAAGACCTCCATCTTTTTAACTTCACATACCCATTCAGGCAAGCTATCCAGTCTGTTTCTGTATGTGCAAAGCAATGTAAACACAGTAAATCACAGATAATTAAGAACTGACCTCTATATATTCAGTGATGCCTTAATCTTAAGAATAGCAATCAGTGTTCCAGTTTCTTATGTAAATGTAATTGTCCAGACACACAGATGTAGACCATGGAGAAAAGCAGGCAGTCAACGTTTTGGGTCAGGACCCTTCTTCAGGATCGAAGATGGGAAAAGGGGAAGCTCATATATAGGAGGGAAAAGCAGAGCAGTGATAGGTGGACAAAAGAGGGGAGGCGGGGCGGACACATGGTGGTGATGGGTAGATGCAGGTAAGAGATAGCAATAGGCATGTGCGGGGGAGAAGGGGAGAGCAGATCCACCAGGGGATAGGTAAAAGGTAAGGAGAGAGAGGAAAAAAGGCTAGGAAAGGGAAGAAGCAGCATGGCTGGGGGTGGTTTTTGTGGGAAGGGGGGTGGGGATTACCTGAAGAGGGAGAATTCAATATTCATGCCGTCAAGGTTCCAAGACAGAAAATGAGGTGCTGTTCCTCTAGTTTGCGCTTGGAATTCTCCTGGCAGTGGAGGAGGCTGAGGACTGTCATATCAGTGATAGTGTGGGAGGGGGAATTGAAGTGACTGGCAACGGGAAGATGCAGGTCGCGGTTACGGACAGAGCGTAGGTGTTCTGCGAAACAGTCACCTAGTCTGCGTTTGGTCTCACCAATGGAGAGGAGGCCACACTTGGAGCACCGAATGCAATAGATGATATTAAGGGAGGTGCAGGTGAATCTCTGTCTCACCTAAAAGGACTGTTTAGATCCCTGGATGGAGGTGGTGTAGGGGCAGATGCTGCACCTATGGCGGGGGCAGTGGAAAGTTCTTGGGGGGTGGGAGCGGGATGGGTGGGGTGGAGGAGTGAACGAGGGAGTCGCGGAGAGGGTGGTCCCTGCGAAAGGCAGAAAGGGGTGAGGAGAGGAAGATGTTGAGCTATCCTGTGACCTTTGGAAATAATATGGCTCATTTTCACTAACTGCATATTCAATCTACTCACCAATGCAAGGTTCTGTGTGTGTGTTAAAACATCAGAACAGGCTGAACCCAAGTACATTTGCAAAATATTAGCTCCCTCTGTTTAAAACTACAGTTGATACATTATAAGTGCTTGTATCCTACTTTTTATTAAACTTTGAATGAACTTCAGTAATGGTAATTCATGAATCCTAATATTGTACTAACAACTTAGGACCCAAATTGTTTCAAAGCTAATGTAAAAACAGAAATACAACAGCAGCATAAAAGGCAGCTTCTCTCCTTTAGTTTCTGTTCAAAAAAAATTCTTTCCAACAGGCTGAAAAGAACAGAAATATACTCTAACCAACTCAATTTAGAGGTAATCCAGCTACAAATTGCCTGTAATGAACACAGAAGATAAGAAGAACACTTTGCAGTTCAGGCAGCACTTGTGGAAAGAGAAACAGAGTTAACGTTTCAGGTTAAAGTCCATTCATTAGAACTGCCTGTTTTGCTGAGTGTTTCCAATGTGTTTTTATTTCAGCTGTCTGTAGTTTTTTTTTTGATTTACAAATCACCTACCTTGAGACATCCATAAAAGTGAGATTGTTGGGGACTGGATATACATCAATATATAGAAGTTCTGAAACAAAGAACAGTTTTTTTTTAAGTGGCATGAGAGGAACATTCTTGTACTTCATTGTTTTAACATTTATATTTCTATATTAATTTTATGGTCTTTCTGAACAACACATCTCCCTGCAGATCACACTTTCCTCAGTGTTGTACCAATACTAGCCTTGCCAACACTGATATATACTATTTTGGCTGTCCCATCTCCATGATGCAAGAGGCATTATCTCCTTCCTGCAACAAAGCTGGCATCAGAAATTACAAAACTCTGTCAATTTGTGCTATAATCAACATGGTGCACTACCTCTCTGCCAAAAATGCAAATATATGCAAGGCATTTATCCAAATTAACCAAATAAATGTTACATGAATTACTTTAAACCATGATCATCTTCATCATTACAACTTATTGCATTATAATTCATTCATTTAACATGGATTAGCTGAGATTTGATTAAGTTATGTGGGGGTGACAAATTTGTAAATTATGTACTTACACAGAGTGACAAAGTAATTATGTATTTATCCATGACTTGCTTCCAAACATTGATGAAAGAAATTGGTAATTTTTTTAAATTTCAGGTTTATGCTTTCCAAACCAAGCGTTGTTGAATAAGAGAACAGATAGAAAAAGAGAGTCTGGAGGAAATCCACTTGTGAGGCACAGAGAAGCAAGAGAACGCCTTCCGGGCTAATTACTGATCCAAAGGGGTTGGCCCACAACAGCCAAAATCAAGATCCCAATAATTATACAAGACCTCAGGGTTTGATATGCACTATCCACATGATGCAAGCTCATTAGTCAAGTTCATTCATACAGAGGTTCAGTGACTCAAGTGCATCCACATCACCGATTAACTAAGCCGAATGACTGTCATTGACAATGACTGTTGATTGTGGACTTCAGGAAGGGTAAATCGTGAAAACACACACCAGTCCTTGTTGAGGGGTCAGCAGTGGAAAGGGTGAGCAACTTCAAGTTCCTGGGTGTCAACATCTCAGAGGGTCTGTCCTGGGCCCAATACAGTGATGCAATCACGAAGCAGGCATGCCAGTGGCTCTACTTCATTAGGAGTTTGAGGAGATTTGGTATGTCACCAAAGACTCTTGCAAATTTCTATAGATGTACAGTGGAGAGCATTCTGACTGGTTGCACCTCCACCTGGTATAGAGGCTCCAACGTTCAGGATTGAAAGAAGCTGCAGAGGGTTGTAGACTTAGCCAGCTCCATCAAAGGCACAACCCACCCCGCATTGAGGACATGCCTCAAGAAGGCGGCATCCATCATTAAGGACCCTCACCATGCAGGACAAGCCCTCTTCTTGTTACTACCATCAGGGAGGAGGTAAAGGAGCTTGAAGACCCACACTCAACATTTTAGGAACAGCTTCTTCCCCTCTGCCATCAGATTTCTGGGTGGTCCATGAACCCATGAATACCACCTTGTTATTCCTCTTTCACACTATTTATTTATTGGTAGCTTATAGTAATTTTTATCTTGCACTGTACTGCTGCCGCAAAACAACAACTTTCACGACATATATCAGTGATAATAAACCCGATTCTGATTCTGTCATACTATGATTACCAACAAGATATTCTTTGCACTTCTTAGGTACGTAAATTGGAACATCCATTCCATAAAGTCCATTTTCAATGCAGTTTTTGTAGTTTGATTTAAGGGTAATATTGTATTTTTCTCCAATATTACTTTTCTTTACACAAAGGCATAAAGCATTTAAAACAATTCTGCATTTTTCCTTGTCCATATGGTTCAGTTCCAGACAAAAATAAATGCACTTATCAATGAAGCCAATCAAGGAATTAGATGTGCAATGTGCTTTTGGAGATAAGGGGAGCAAGAATATTTTTCATGATGATTACAACAGGCTAGCTATTGAGATCCTATGAGTGCAGCAAAATATGGAACACACAGGGATAGATCTTCAGCACTGCATTCCAGATTTAACCAAGGGGATAGCATCCCAATTTCTATCACTAACATCTTGTGCACTGCTGCCTGTGCAGCCAGCTGCTGTTATGGACTGTTTATGGAGCCAACGGGCAGCATAGATATCCCTGCTCTCAGGCTAAGAAGTCTACCCGAGCCTGTAACAGATTAAACCAGGCACAAGCACGGCGATCTCTATTTAAGTGACTGGGAGACATGGGCTCCCAGGAAAAAAGCAAGTATATTATTTATTTGGGTTAGCTTTCATTATTGAATTAAAATTTGGTGTGTGGTTGTGCTTTTTAGCTTATTAAATGTAAATAAAATTTTTAATGCTTTCAATTTTAACAATATTTTTTGCATGACCTGAGTATTACTGAATGTGAAAAATGTTCAAGAACAATTAAGACCTCAACCACATTTACACAAGCTCTAGAGAATGAGCTTTGCCAGCTGTCAAAATGGTTTCTGTGAATACTGCTCACTCTGTCAAGATGGTCTCTATGTTTCACTGAGCCATGCCAAGGTGCTGAAAGCTGGGATCCCAGCAGAAGACCATGTTGCAGACAAAGCTTGAACAAAAAGTATGGTCCAGGGCTGGAGGCCAGCAATTTTTGAACAACCAAAAAAAACAGCTCCATAATTTTGTTCCCATAATAATTATTACACAAACTAATTGAAACATGAAAATTTAGTTCACATTTTAAGTACAGTATTAGGAAATATAAACTTACCATTTGAAGCAGCATAAAGAGTCTTCAGAAAATATCCACTGACTTTAAGACTAGTTAGTTGATTTCGTTCACAATGCAATACCTCAATATTCTGAAATACTGTGCAATCAAGGGTACTCAGTTTGTTGTCACGCAGATCCAGATGTGTGACGTGCTGCAGGAAATCCATATCTGCTACTTCCAACTTGGCAATGCGATTGAGTCTAAATTCAAGTAGATAACAAAACTACCTTTTTCCACAGAGAATTTGGATTTGTCAAATGGTTATTCCTAAATTTTAAACATTATTTAAAATATGATTACTTCAGCAAACCACTTTTATTCCATTTCAGAATTACAAGTAACGGGTTGCAAAATTCCATAAATGTTGAAGTAAATCACAAAATACCATTATTTCAAAAGATTGACAAAAGATTGATTAATCAATGCAGATGCTGAAATGACATGATTGATGAAACAAGTCAATTCGCTTGGTAAGAAAGCTCAACATTGAAAAGGTGAGCCAAATATGGCTGTGAAAGCAAATAGTCAGCTGCATGTGACTAAAATGAATTTAGAGCATTCATACACAAGTCAAAGCCCCCCACCATTATACACAAAAAGAATATTTTAAAACATGAAGCCAAAATAGCTCACAAAAGATGCATAATCCCCATGTGTACAGGGAATGAAATACTCAATGTAACTTCATTCTCCCCCATATATTCTCTCGATGTTCTTCCTCTGTAACCTGAAAATTTGGAAGGTTTTGGTCTGTTGGTTCCTAGGCTGGTTAACAAGTAAAATTCCTGAATGGTTTCAAGGCTAGTCCCTAGATGCTTTAGTTTCATCAGCTAGAGAGCAGCTGCATCCAGTTTTCCAGATTAATTTTGCATAACAGCACTCAAACAAAGATGGCAAGTAACCAGTAAGGAGCTCTGTAAGCTGAATCAAACATTAAAATTGCTTGGATTTTATATGTAGTAGTATTAACACATCAGAATATCCCAAAATCACTTTGCAGGATTGTTATCAATTAGAAACTTCGCAACTAGCCACTTGAGGTGGTATTATGGTAGCTAATCAAAGGCTCTGCCTAAGAGGCAAACTTTAAAGAATATTTTAAAGGATGCAAGTTGGTTTAGGGAAGGAATTCTGGAACTTCGGGCCAAGGCAGTTAAAAACATACTTGCCAATTGATGAAACAATTAAAATCTGGAAGCTCAGGATGTTGGAATTGGAGGAGTGCAGAGAACCCAAAACCCTTTAGGGTGAGGTTAGCGATAGGACCAACAGCATGGAGGGAATTGAAAGCAAGGCTGAGATTTTTAAAATCAAAGCCTTACTTAATGCAAAGCCACTGCGGGTCAACAAATCTGGATCATAGATCAATGAAACTTGATGAGATTTAAAATACAGGCTGCAGAGTTTTAGATGAGCACAATATATGCAGGGTAGAAGAAGGAAGCTGCCAAGTACTTTGAAAGAGACAAGTCTGGAGGTACAGGAAGTGTGGATGAATGTTTCAGCAGCAGATGAGATGGGTTAGAATCAGGTGGCGGTATGAAAGTGGAAGAGCAATACTTGATGGAGTGCATGTGTGGCTGGACAGTCAAACGTGGTTACAAACATGGTGTTGGTAAGAGCAGAAGTATCATTATATTTTAACCAGTGAAGAGGTGGAGGAATTCGATGTATAAAGTGACTGTGACTATCCTTCTGTATTGTTCTTGACCCATCTCCAGCATTCGATGTAGTCAAACACACCATTCAACTCCTCTATTGTTCAGTCAGGAAGAACTAGCTCTGCCCAGGTTATGTTCTTTCCTCTCCAGTCCCTTTCCCATTGTGACCAATAGAGTTCCACAAAGAACTCCCTTGACCCTGTGCCAGCTGGTATCCACATGCTGCCCATCAGCAATATCATTCAAAGATACATTTGGTTCCACATGAAAGCTGGCAATACACTGCTCTATCTTGCCAATCTGTTTCTCAATAATGGATTACCTCAATACCCCACTGTCTCTGATTTGGCAAACTACTTGTCTGATACTAAACACTGGATGAACAGCAATTTCCTCCAACATTTTAATGGTAGGTTAAAGCCACAGAAGGGAACATCAAAATTTTCTGGAATGACAGCAAATGGGCTACAGTTAGGGCACTGATCCAGTATGTTGTAAATAGAGTTTTAAGGCAACATTGCTAAGACAAGCAGGTACAATACTCATATACAAGACTGAAACCAGCAACAACTTGACACAAAAGATATGTTGAATGTAGACAATGTACAATGTTGCGAATGCTTCAGCAGAAAATTCCTCAACAAATTTGAATTTTGCCAGAAAACCTGAAGTAATACTGGACAGGTTTTTGGAATATTTCCTCATTCGTCATTAACATGATCTCAATGTTCTCAAATGATCTCAAATAAAGTTTTATTTACTTTATGAAACATTAACCACTGACAATAGTACTTGCTATAGTTCATTGATAAACATGGCCATCTGAAATTGAAATAATTATCAATGCTGCTAGAAAAATCTAAGTTGTTCAAACAGGTCAGACTATCCTACTGGTTCAAAGGAAAAAGAACACAAATTTTTATTTGCTTATGTTTTACTTGTACCAGAGAGCTAGAGATGTATTACGATGAAGACCATACATTTATAAGCTAACTGAATTTCCAAAAGAAACTACCTTAAATCCAGCTGTTTGATGTGAGGCATTCTGCTCAAACTTTGCAGGCTCAGGGTCTCCAAGTAATTGCCTGACATACAAAGTCTCTCCACAGCTGTCAGATCCTCCAGAACTTTTGGAATGTTTTTGAACTCATTGAAGGATAGGCCCAGGTAACTTAATTGTTTCAGGTTCCCCAGCTCTGATGGAAGAGAACTGAGACAGTTGCCATCCAGTAAAATTGTCTGCAGGCTAAATTTCAGAAAGGCAAAGAAAAATAGCATCAGTTTATTTATCTATCACCAAAGCTTATTTGAGGCTCTTGCTATGCAAGGTCTTCCTGTCGTCTTTTCAACAGCAAGGTACCAAGGCAATGTTCAATAAATTAATGATTATAAATAAAAACTTTGTATATCACTATATCTGGATACTTACTTATCCATCTTGCCAACTGCTGTTGGGATAAATTGCAGAGCATTGCAGGAAAGGTTGAGTTCTGATAAGCTGGGAATATCACAAACAGCAAAAGGAAATTCTCCCATGTGGTTATTTGACAGATTTAGACTTTTCAGCTTCATGAACCTGCAGCATAAATTTACGAAGGAGTTAAACGTAAGACTGAAGAAGCAGCCTGACCTTAAAAAGGTACAGTGCATACAGTAAAGCACTGGGTTGATAACTACTCAAAACTTTAGTTTGCAGGTCATTTAAAAAAATCACCTTATTTTAGGTCCCCACACAACAAGCCTGATGAGCTGGTAGTTTACCATCACTGAGGACTGTCTCTTCAATAAAGTTCCAGCATTAGAAAACCAGATACATAGTACTCACTGTCTTTTCAAAATAAGGCTTACTGAACACAGACACCATCTAATTATAGCAAGAGAGATTCTATTCAAACTGGACCACAGCCAAACCATACCAATGCATTTATGACCTGAGTAGGGCTGAAGACACATCCAGTGTACAGCTCGTATGCTTACAGTCTGTACAAGGACTAATCACATTCAGTAAAACATACTATGAAACATTTTTTTAAAAATCTATGTGATTAGCAATCTCCATTTTCTTCTGACATTCCAGGTATGAAAAAGCACCAACACTTGAGCACATGCACAAATATTAAGTGGGAGAGTAACGTCATAGTGAGTAGCTCTTAAAACTAAAAGTGGAATCATGTGTATAATGGACCTATTGTGTAAATTGCTTGGTATTTGCCGCAATGTCTATAATCGGTGCTACCTAATCTTCCTAAGGCAAATGAATGACACGATTTTCTGGGAAAATAATTAAAATGCATCACAGTTGGAAAGGGATGGTTAAGAATTTATTTTGCCTGATTTCTGCAAGAATCAAATTTATGCCAGGGAGCAAATTATTAAAAGATATAAAGCTGCATACATTTTGAATCTCCTCAACTACCAACACCAAACTTAATGAAATGTAAACCGTGTACCTAAAAGGAACATTTAGAGTACAAGTATTGTTTCCCTTTAGTTTAATACATGTGATCAGCAACTGTATAAAAGGTTAAAGCTAAGATAACATGATCCATTATTGCTTTCCTTTGATCTTTGGTTTTAATAGAAGAAACAATCTGTTGTCATTTAGTCCTGGTTCGATGCCTTCAATCATGTATTCTGTGAAGACTAGATAGAAAAAATAGTTTCTGTTCCTGGTGTGTAGAGTTCAACTAAGAAATACAGAACAATTAAAAAGGAAGATGAGACAACAATCAATAATTACATCAGAAATACCATCAGCAATATTCCTTTACAGTTTAAGCAGTAGTGGTGATCATCATTTATCATTACTTCAGAGACCAGTGAACACCACTGATTTTAAAGCAGGGCAGCAATGAAAACCAGCTGTTCAGTAATTTAGGAGGGGAATACCCTAGAAATTATGGCAGCAGTAATGGGAATAAATCCCATTGTAAGGAGGGGCAAGAGCAGACGGATGGAGGAACAGACAGTTTGACAACTGTTGGGCAGGAACCCTTCCCAAAATGGAAGGTAACATCACATGTTTGAGAGTCTAGGACTAGGATACAAACATTAAAATGTAGAGCTTGTTTCAGATCTGAGGTTATGTAAAGGACAGAAGTTTGGAACTCTTCTCAAACGCAAAAAGTTAATTTGTCATCAGCAAGTGCTTTGGTGAGAGTGTGCAATAAATGAATGAAATACAAAGAAAGCCAAGCCATAATTAAAAGAACCACTATGGGTATGGATCCAATAGGCATAGCACTAATCCTTCAAATTACCACTCCTTTTTAAACAATACAAACTGAAAGTTCTTGGTTTTTTTTCACTACATGGTCACAAAATTGCTTGCTGTTGCATGTGTCTGGATATTCCTTTTGTCTCCCAGAAGAGCTGTTTTTATTTAGCTCAATAAATATCAGCTTCACAACTGCACAGTAAGGCCAAAGGTGCAATGAAACATGCCCAACACTCCAACGCACAAATTAAGTTGGTTCTCAACGCAGTTCTTTTGCAATATAGCCTTGTAGAAAGTAACATTACATTTAATGAAAGAAAGATCAAGATCTCTGTGACAGGGATTTTCAAAATGGTAGGAGAATTTTTCAATTATATGAAAAACAATAAATCTATCCAACTATTTTTCATCCAGGAAAGATTAATATTCACCCCTGACTTCCTCATGGGTTGCCTGATTACAACACAGCTTCAGCAGTTATAGTCTGTGAAGGCTGAAGCCATTAACAGAAAACAAATAACCATGACTGAACAAACTGCATAGAACCAATGAACCCATGCATCATTGTGGAAAAATGGTGTTACAAAATCAAAACTATGGAGCCCTCAAGCAAATATACATTGCGTCAAAGAACAGGGATTTGTCTCATCAATGAAGCAACTGGTTAAAAAAAAGTGATGCTAAAACAAAGTACTATTTAAGCATGTTAAAATAATATATATTCCTGAAATTGCAACAATTGTCAAGTAAGCTGTCAAACTTTTGCAGTAGTACAGAAAGTATTATCGTTTAGTCATTAAGTTATATTAGGTTTAAAGTCCATATCTTTGATCAATATTTTGCTCACCAATACTAATATCTTTATATGTGGCTCAGTGTCAAATTTTGACCAAAAACGCTCCTGTAGAAACACCTTAGATATCTCTTTTATCACTTTAAGTGTACTATTTACTATAGATGCAAGTCATTTATTATCATGGAGAGAATAATCAGTTGCCTAATCTGTCTGGATGAATGAAGACTATATCATTAAGGGATTGTAGATTTTTTTTCAGTAGTGTTCTTTTAAGGAAATGAGTTCCACCTAATTATAGAGTTGGAAAAAGATGCTAGGAAACATGTATTCCATTTTAAAAACAAGTCCTTGTCAAAAACCTCTAAAAGATGTACAGCACAACCAAAACTACACAGCATGTCCTTCAATCAGTTTCCAAATTATGTTGGTTGTAATCACTGAGGCTTCTAAACACAGTAATACATGGTGGAATAATATCAAAAACAAATCCATCAATGTTGCTTCAAGTAAACTTCTCAACAGTAAAGCAATGCAATTTTACAGCACTTAAAAGTGAATGCAAGAATACTTCAGAATAGGTCACTCTTAAATATTTCACAGTAGGTGAAATGGTTCTATCGAAACGTGGTGTGAGGGGAACATTCAAAAACAGTGTTGCAGTAGAAGAGAATAGTAATAAGCAGCAATTACACTTAAATCCCTTCAATACAAGGTCTTCAATAACAGACGGCAGGCGATTTTTCTCCTCCCTCAACCCATGGAACTCTATAAAGCAAATTAATCTCCCTACAGCAAGCGAAAACAGTGCAGACTAGCTCCCCATTCAACCTTGATGTCGTGGACATCCATATGTAGATAGAACAGCACAGGAACAGGCCCTTTGGCCCATGATGTCTGTGCCGACCAATCCAAGCTAATCCCATCTGCCTGCACATGTTCTATATCCCTCCATTCCCTGCCTGTTCATGTCCCTGTCTAAGTGCCTCTTAAATGTTGCTATCGTAACTGCTGCCTCCATTTCCCCTGGCAGTGTATTCTGGGCACCTACCATTCTCTGTGTTTAAAACTTGCCTCATCAATCTCTTTATAGCTAATTCTCTCTAATCCAGGCAGCATCCTGGTGAACCTCTTCTTCATCCTCTCCAAAGATGCCACATCCCTCCTGTAATGCAGCAACCAGAATTGCACACAATACTCCAAACATGGACTAACCAAAGTTTTATACAGTTGCAACATGATTTCCTGACTTTTATACTCAACGCCCCGACCGATGAAGACAAGTATGCTGTATGCCTTCCTTACCACAGTATCAACTTGTGTTGCCACTTTCAGGGAGCTATGGACTTGCACACCAAGATCCCTCTGTACATCAATGTTCTTGCCATTTACTGTGCACTTTCCTCTTAAATTTGACCTCCCAAATTGCAATACTTCACACTTGTCCAGATTAAACTCCATCTACCATTTCTGTGTCCACATTTCTGACTGGTCTCTACCCTGCATAATCATTTGACTACCTTCCTCACGATCCACCACTCTGCCAATTTATATGTCGCCCGCAAACTTACAAATCAGGGCACCTGCATTTTCATTCAAATCATTTATATCACAAACAACAGACATCCCAGCACTGATCCTTGCAGAACACCACTGGTCACAGACCTCCAGTCATAATAACATCCCTCCACTACTACCCTCTGTTTACTTCAGGAAAGGGGGTGGTGTACACGCACCTGTCTGCATCAATGGTGCTGAGGTCGAGAGGGTTGAGAGCTTCAAGTTCCTGGGAGTGAACATCACCAACAGCCTGTCCTGGTCAAATCACGTAGATCCCATGGCCAAGAAAGCTCACCAGAGCCTCTACTTCCTCAGGAGGCTAAAGAAATTTGGTTTGTCCCATTTGACTCTCACCAACTTTTACTGATGCACCATAGAAAGCATCCTATCTGGATGTATCACAGCTTGGTATGGCAACTGCTCTGCCCAGGACCGCAAGAAACTGCAGACAGTTGTGGACACAGCCCAGTGCATCACGGACACCAGCCTCCCCTCCTTGGACTCTGTCTTTACTTCTCGTTGTCTTGGTGAAGCAGCCAGCATAATCAAAGAACCCACCCACCCGGGACATTCTCTCTTCTCTCCTCTTCCATCGGGTAGGAGATACAGGAGCCTGAGGGCACGTACCACCAGACTTAAGGACAGCTTCTACCCCACTGTGATAAGACTATTGAACGGTTCCTTTATACAATGAGATGGACTACGACCTCATGATCTACCTTGTTGTGACCTTGCACCTTATTGCACTGCACTTCCTCTGTAGCTGTGACACTACTCTGTACTGCTGTTGTTTTTACCTGTACTACATCAATGCACTCTGTACTAACTCAACGTAACTGCACTGTGTAATGAATTGACCTGTACGATTGGTTTGTAAGACAAGCTTTTCACTGTACCTCAGTACAAGTGACAATAATAAACCAATACTATGGCCAATTTAATTTTGTATCCAATCTACCAAGTTTCCAGGGATCTCATGTGTCCTAATCTTCTGGATCAGCCTACCATGAAGGACCTTGTCAAAAGCTTCACTGAAGTCCATGCCCTACCCGCAATCATCTTCATCACCTCCTCAAAAAACTCAATCGTTTGAAACACGTGACCTCCTCTGCACAACGCCATGTTGACTATCCCTAATAAGTCTATGCGTTTCCTAAATGCGAGTAGATCCTATCCCTAAGAATCTTCTCCAATAATTTCCCCACCACTGATTATTACATTATATATAAAAAAAACAGGTAATTGTGTACCCACACCTTCAAATCAGTTTTAAAGCTGCATCATGATAAATCCATGACTGGAGTTCATCTTTCTTTGAGAGAGTAATGGTGTGGAGTAATTTAACCTAACTCAAGGAACATAAGAAATTGCATCAAAATAGAACATAGAACATAGTATGGGCCCTTTGGCTCATGAATGTTGTGCCGACCTATAGAAATCTACTCCATGATCAATCTAACCCTTCCCTCCTACAAAGCTCATAACTCTCTATTTTTCTTACATCCATGTGCCTTTCTAAGAGTCTTTTAAATGTCTCTGTTGTATTAGCCTCTACCACCACCCCCAGCAGTGCGTTCCAGGCACACACCATACTCTGTGTAAAAAACCTACCTCTGACATCACTCCTGAACTTTCCTCCTCTGACTTTAAACTGATGGCCTCTGGTATTGGCCATTGCTGCTCTGGGGAAAAGGTGCTGGCTTGCCCCCCATAATCTTATACACCTCTATCAAGTCATCTCTCATGCTGCGTCACTCCAAAGAGAAAAGCCCTAGCTCATTCAACTTTTCCTCATAAGACATGTTCTCTAATCTAGGGAGCATCCTGGAAAATCTCCACTTCCCCTTCTCTGAAGCTTCCACATCCTTCCTCCAATGAGGTGACCAGAACTGAACACAATACTTCAAGTGTGGTCTAACCAGAGTTTTACAGAGCTGCAACATTACCTCACGACTCTTGAATTCAATCCCCCAATCGATGAAGGCCAGTACACCATTCACCTTCTTAACCACCTCAAAAATCCCTCAAAATTGCCGTGCAATTTTGAGGGATCTATGGACTTGGACCCCAAGATCCCTCTGTCCTCCACACTGTTAAGAATCCTGCCATTAACCTTGTACTCCGCCTTCAAGTTCAATCTTCCAAAATGTATCACTTCACACTTTTCTGGACTGAAATCCACTTGCCTCTTTTCCGCCCAACTCTGCATCCTGTCTATATCCCATTGTAACCTACAGCAACCTTCTACACTATCCACAACACTTCCAACCTTCGTGTCATCTGCAAACTTACTAACCCGTCCCTCTTCTTCCTCATCCAAATCATTTATAAAAATCACAAAGAGCAGGAGCCCCAGCACTGATCCCTGTGGAACACCACTAGTCACTGACCTCCATGGAGAATACTCTCTATCTACTACCACCCTCTGGCTTCTGTGGGCAGACCAATTCCGAATCCACGGAGCCAAGTCTCCGTGGTTCCCATGCCTCATGACTTTCTGGATGAGCCTACCATGGGGAACCTTGTCAAACGCCTTACTAAAGTCCATATACACCACATCCACCGCTCTACCTTCATCAATTTGTTTTGTCACCTCCTCAAAAAACTCAATTAGTCTCATGAGGCACGACTTGCCCCTCACAAAGCCATGCTGACTATGCTAAGATAATGCTTCTCCAAATGCTCGTAAATCCTGTCCCTAAGAATCCTCTCCAAAAGTTTGCCCACCAAAATAGAAATCACTGAAAGAGTAAAATACTTCTAAAACAATATAATTAGTTTTTTTTAAATAAGGAAGAAAACCGCCAAAACTCCAAAATCACAACAATCTACACACTTCGCAAAACCAAAATCATGTCTAATTATTTTGATTCATCTGAAACAAATCAATGGGAACAAGTCAGAAATTCAAATATTTGACTTGTGAGCTCTCTTTTAATTGTACCAAAGTATGAAATTTAAACAGAGGTAAAAATAAAACGATATACCTGAAACAAAAACAGAAAGCGCCAGAGAAACTCAGCAAATTTAAATACCTAAAATACTAGTTTAAAATCAGACTAATAGCGTATATAAAGCAGGGTGAACAAGCTCAGACTTTCAGTTCACTTGATGGATGGTGAGAAAATGTTATATCAACAGCGAAAAAATCTAAATGTTTATTGTTTCAGGATAGAATACAAAGAAGGGCACTTGGATAGGCGCCAAAGGCAAAAAGCTCCTTTTGAATAGTATAATTAAAGAAAAAAAAACTTGAATGTATATAGTTCAGGATGTTCCAAAAATGTTTCTCAAGACAAGTCAAGTCTAGTTTACTGTCATATTCACAAGTTCAGTGAGGTACAGGTACAATGAAAAATCTGTTTGCAGCAGCATTACAGGCACATAGATTCAGACAACACATAGAATATAAATTATACATAAAGTATACCAGACAGTGAAGAAAAGAAAGACTATGCAAAACAAGGCAGCAGTGCAAAAACAAACAGGATCAGAGACAAGTCCATGGTGGTGCAAGAGGTGGTCTATAGTGTTCTGTTGCTGAGGTAGAATTAGGGTTGTGCAGGTTGGTTCAAGAACCTGATGGTTGTAAGAAAGTAGCTGTTTCTGAACCCAGTGGTGTGGGACTTCAGGCTTCTGTACCTCCTGCCTGACAGGAGCAGCAAGAAGAGGGCAGGACCCAGATGGCGGGTGTACTTGATGATAGATGCCACCTTCTTGTGGCAGTGCCTCCTGCAGATGCTTTCAATGGTGGAGAGGGCTGTGCCCATAACGGACCGAGTTGTGTCCACTACTCTCTGCAGCCTCTTGCATTTCAATGCGTTGGAATTGCCATATCAGGCCATGATGCAACAAGTCAGGATACCTTCAACAGTGTAGCTGTAGAAGTTTGTTGGAGTATTTGGTTACATGCCAAATCTCCTTAAGCTTTAAGAAAGTAGAGGCACTGGCTGTTGTGAGAAAGGTTCTTTTGGTATCTTAAAGATAAAGGTATCTGGACACACAGTCTTTGTACTTTAAAAGGAGGATTTTATTCACAAAGACCGACGCGGGAACAGAATGTGAAGGAACAAATGCACCCTCACGCACTCGCACTAGGGTGATCGCGAACGTGGAGGGACTCGCAACAGGGGTGAGGTGCTCACACACACACACACAATAACTGGTTACAAATGATCAGGGAATAAATAATACAAATGTTTGAACACCGATATTCTGGACAAACATTGGCTCTTTGGTCTCGGGAGTCCTTACCTTAACTGCCCTGAAGTAGAGCACACTTTACCTTAACATCCTTGGAAACAGAGAGAGAGGCAGAAAACCAAACATGGAGCACTTTTATACTGCTGGGGGGCTGGGTGGTCCAGCAAGGACAAAGGTGTTTTAAATGGGCCAATGGTAGGTGTGCCCAGGAACAAAGGTACTTGCAAAGACCAATCCGAGTGGTCCAGCAAGGACAAAGGTGTTTACCTAATGGGGTGGAGTCAAACCTTGATTGACAGTGGTGTTGTTTTCGGCCATGTGCTCAATGGTGTCATCCCAGCCAGAGGGGTCAGTGTTGTCATGGTCACATGACAGCCATGACCTTTTACACTACACTGGTGTGCCTTCTTCGTGATTGCATCTATGTGCTGGGCCCAGGACAGGTCATCAAAGATGTTAAAGCCCAGGAATTTGAAGCAGCTAACTCTCTTCACCTCATACCTTTTTGAGAAATAGTTACTGTGGAAATGCAGGGAAACAATGGGAACCAATAGGCAGGCACAAGTTCCAACAAATAGAAATGAAATAAATTACTAGATATTTAGTTCTAGTTGAAGCTTGAAGGATAAGCTTGACTGGCCAGAGCATTGAGGATATCCCTTCTGCTCTTCTTTAAAGAGAGTCATGAGATCTTTTCCAGCCAAGAAAATAGCAGAGGCCTTGATTTGATGTCTTAAATAAAAATTGGCACCTCTGGCAATTTAACAATGCCTTGGTACCACACTGAACTAAATTACATTCTCATGTCTTAGGTGTGGAGCTTAAGCCACAATTTTCTAACAAGGACCTGGAACTAAAACAAAATCAGGCTGGAGAGCTGCAAATTGAAATAAACAGTGAGCACAAGACGAATGAGCGAAGAAATTCAGAGGAACAAAAAAACTTTCAGAAAAAAGGAATCAAAATTGCCTCAATCAGAAAATAATTGTTAATGGTTGAGTTTTAACCACTAAAATACCACTAAGAATGAATATCCTTTTCCTCCCCGATTTGACCTCAACCAATCTGTTGAGGCTGCATCATGAACAGAATTCACTTGCAAAGGGAAAGAGCCAAAATGATCCAGATGTACAGCAGAATAGAGATTCTATATTATAAGCACATAATCAGTCACACCCACAATTTGATTATGATATTTTGTTTGTCAAGGTCTGCATTTTTAATTTTTATCTATGTTGGTTTTCTCCTCTTCATCACTTCTTTCTCCAAATCACCATCTCTACTTCACATAAGCTCTGCTTCTCCTCAAGCAGCATATGAGAATGACCCACTAATTTGAACTTGCTGAAAAACACGATGATGCGGGAGGAACTCAGCAGGCCAGGTAGCATCCGTGGAGAAAAGCAGGTGGTCAACATTTCGGGTCAGAACCCACCTTCAGGACTGAAGATAGGAAAAGGGGAAGCCCAATATATAAAAGGGAAAAGCAGAGCAGTGGTTGGTGGACAAAAGAGGGGAGGTGGGGTGGGCACAGGGTGGTGATAGGTAGGTGCAGGTAAGATATAGTGATAGGCAGGTGCAGGGAAGGAGGGGAGAGCAGATCCACTGGGGGATGGGGGAATTTGAACTTGCTAGTAAGCAGATGCTTAGTAGAAGAAAGAGCTTGTCAGAAATCAAGATTTAGGAGAGATGAGAAAATATCATTGCTGTCTTAATAGATTCCATCACATTTTCATAAAAAGGAATATTAAAAGTAAAGAAAAACAATGCTCATATTCTTTATCCACGATCAGTTTTGCTCTTTCAGCCATTCTCCAGAAGCTTAAAAAAAGGTAGAAACTAAACGAAAACTAACGATTTTCATGGAATCTTTGCAGGTCTCTATCCAATGTCCAACCTCTTACCTACTTTTTTGATGTATAATGTGAGTGAAAATTGTTGCATTAAAATGTCGTGGAACATATCCATTATGAAACCATACATTTCATTAGAGGCTGAAAGCTACTAAGTGATCTGCCAGCAGGTATTGCTGTTTCTCTACAACTGCGTAAAGGACAGGTCAGAAAAACAGGACCTCTCCTTTTATCATACATCACTGGAGAAGCAAAGGAGTGCATGGCGCCAGAAAATCTGTACAAGAGCAAAGTTAAGAATGCTTTTAAATAGTGTGTCAAACAATTGCTTAAGTATACAGCCTGCTATAAAGATTGATGGGTGTATTTTGAACTAAATGCATTCCACCCAAATATTTCACCCTATTCGAATACAGTATTTAAAACTTCACTGACAGTCTGGGATAAGGGCAGCAAAAGCATGGGAACATCATAACCTGGAAGTTGCCCTCCAAACCACATACTATCCTGACTTGGAAATATATCGCCGTTCCTTCACCATTGCTGGGTCAAAATCCTGGAACTCTTGCCCTAACAGCATTGTAGTAACACCCACACCTAAAGGACTGCCGCAATTAAGAAGGCAGCTCATCACCACCTTCTCCAGGGCAATTAGGTATGGGGCAATTAAATGCAGGTTCAACCTGCAAAGCCAACGTCTTTTGAATAAATATTAAAAAAATAACACCAGTCTTTGAAAATAAAAAAAGTTACCTCTGAAGGTCACTCAGTCCTCCATTTGTTCCAGGCTCTGAATTCTGCTTGAGAAAATTCTGTTTAAGGTTCAAATGAGTAAGGTCCTGGCTATAGAAGAGGTTACTTGGGAGAGTTTCCAAGCTGCAACATGATAAATCGACTGAGCTAATTCGCTGGGACACAATCTGAAAGAACAACAAGCACAAAGTTTTCTCATTTTTAAAAGCCCATTTCACTGATCCAACTGGAGAAGCTAAGGAGTGCATGGTGCCAGAAAATCTGTTCGAGCAAAGTTAAGAATGATCCATTTGAAGATTTTCCTACAGCATTTGCATCTTCTGAAATCAAAGGCTGTAGGAAAATCTTCAAATGGATGAGCTGTGAAATTTTTCTAACAAAAGGGCTCAATAACAAAATAGGGGGAAATTAAAAAATAAAATCAGAGGCTGTTAACTTCATAGGCACTTAGTTTTCAAATAATCTGAGCATAATACATTTCATAAACATGCACAGTACTTATGCATAACAGTAAGAAAATTCAACAATTATATTAGCTTTACATTGTTAAAATCATAGTCATTATGTTGAAGCAGGCTATTTGGTCCAAGCTGATTTTTTACGTAGAGCAATTTATTCAGGGCTTCTCTCTCACTCTTTCCCTGTAGTCCATTAAGTATTTTCCCTCAAATGCCTTTCCAAACAGCTTTTGCTTCTACCATATTAACAAGTAATGAGTTCCAGATCATTTCCACTGTCTATGTAAAAGGAAAATTCTTCCTTAAATCCTCTATGCCTTTTGCCCTCATTTCAAATCTGAAACAGAAAGATGATGCATTATGCTTATGCATGGCTCTAGTTCAAGCTAAGGGGACAGGGTTGTAAACCCAGACATGGTTCCTGGCCCAACTTACTATCTATGCTGAAAATGCATGTGTGAATGTTGAGTGAGAACACAACTAAGCTCAGCTGTGAAATGTTCAAATGTGCTTTTATGGACTAATGCAGCAATACTGGAAGACCCAGTAGTGGATAAAAAGTGAAAACTGCTACTTGGATAAGTTAACGTTGATTTGTTGGTACCAAAATCGTTAAGTTGGATGAACTACGTAAGCAAATGGGAGAATAAGGAGAAAAATTAAATAGCAAACTTCCATTTTATCAGGATTGTTTGCATTCCATTCAATGCTTCATTTCATTGAAATCTTGATGGCATATTAGGATATTTTTCTTTCACTGTCCCTACTCAAAAAAGCTCCAGTACCAACACACGGAAGAGGTTAGAATACTGCATGGGTGAGCTGATGTTATGACAATACAAGCAAGTCTAAAAAAAACAAAAGATTAGCATGGAATGATTTCACATTGAGAGAATGTGAACACATATGGAATGCGAAAACCCAAACATGAAAAATAAATTTTCAAGTACACTGGGATCCATCAGTTTTCATCATTTAAAAAACTGTTTCAAGCTGCTGGACAATAAAACAATTGTGAGGTTAAAATTTTACTGCAGCCAAGCCATAGGTTCGGCCCCTTCCCTCGATGCCCAGTGTCATGCCATAGAGGATTGGTTGTGGTATTTGAGATGGTGTGAGGATGGAGAAGGGGCATTGATGAGAGTAAATTATTATGTAAACAAAAAATAATACTGACGACAGTCCACAACTCAAATTATTTTGTATTGCCAATGAAGCTATTTATATTGTGTCATCAATATAACAAAACTGGTGGCAAACATGGTCACCAACAAATTTACCGTGCCGTGGCCATTCAGCTGTTCATTTCAGTTCCACCTCTTCAACTGTAGATAATTATGCTAATCCCCTACCCTGCTCTTTCCCTCCATATCATTCCTTACCAAATATGTATGCAATTTTTATAAATATAACTACAGAATAGTTACAGCACAGAAGGTCATTTGCACTTTAAGTACTAGCTCTTTGCAAGAGCTGTCCAATTCCAAGACCCATTCTCTTATTGATCCTTAAGGGGACCCTTTTCACCACACTGATCCTTAAGGGAATCCTTTTGCTCTTAATATGCCTTCAATACCATAATTCCGAACAAACTTATCTCCAAACTCATGGACCTAACACTCAGCACCTCCCTCTACAACTAGATCATTGACTTCCTAACCAACAGATCACAATCAGTAAGGATAGGCAGCAACACCTCCACCATGATTATCCTCAACACTAGTGCCTCGCAAGGCTGCATCCTCAGCCCCTTACTTTACTCCCTATACAGTCACGACTGTGTGGCCAGATTCTGCTCTAACTCCATCTGCAAGTTTGTTGATGACACCACCGCAGTGGGCAGGATCTCAAACACTGACAAGATGGTGTACAGGAAGGAGAAAGAGAGCCTGGCGGCATGGTGTCAAGACAACAACCTTTCCCTCAATGTCAGCAAAACAAAAGAGCTGATCATTGACTTCAGGAAGCAGGATAGAGTACATTTCCTGTATGTGTCAATGGTGCTGAGGTGGAGATGGTTGAGAGCTTCAGTCCATAAGTGTAAATATCACCAATAGCTTGTCCTGGTCCAACCACGTAGATGCTAAGGCCAACAAAGCACACCAGCGCCTCTACTTCCTCGGAAGGCTAAGGAAATACAGCATGTCCCTATTGACCCTCATCAATTTTTATAGATGCACCATAGAAAGCATCCTATACAGATACATCGCAGCTTGGTATAGCAATTGCTCTACCCAAGACTGCAAGAAATTGCACAATGCTGTGGACACAGCCCAGTCTATCACAGAAACTGGCCTCTCCTCCATCGACTGTCTACACTTCCCACTACCTCAGGAAAGCAGCAGACAAAATCAAAGACCCCACCCACTCCACCCCTCTTCCATTGAGCAGAAGATACAAAACATCCCTTGTTTCAAGAAATACCTTGTTGCATTTCTCTTCATTGCCTGAAGCATTACCTAAAGTTTATATGCTATGCTTATTGATTTGCCAACCAGTGGCAAACTTCCCCCTCTGCCTCACCAGGTGCAGTGAAAATCTTTTGGGAGAAGCAAGTTTTGAGTAGGTCAAAGGACAACAAGGTTAATGTCTATACTCTCAGCTGTGATGCCAAATCAGCTTAAGGCTTTCTATGTAAAGAAAAGGAAAAATAGGGAAGATACAAAGAAGACCATCTTTGACAGAGCAGAGTGATAAATCAGCATGCAGAGCTGAAAAGACTGCATTGAAGTAAGCTGCTTTGGATAGATATGTGGACAAGAGAAAGGGTTGAAGTTGATGAGTTGGGTGATGGGGAATCCAAGGTCAGTTTGGATACGAGTGCTAGGGAAACAGGATTGAGTTCTAGGATAGGATGTGAATAATTCTTTCCATGAGTTTATGTAAGCTGATGATTCTGATAAATTCAACCATGCCTAGACAGTGGTCAGTTTTAAGTTGCTTTGCTTGTCCCTTCCTGCCAAGAGAGGGATCCAAGAGTTGCATTTACAATTCAGATTCAAATTTAATCTCTGTAAAATATACTTGATGGCAAATAAAAGTGCTTCACTGCTACCCCTGCCCTGACTCAATCTCCTCAACTGCCTACTAACTGTGCACCTAAAACTGCGCCTGTCAGAGAAGTAACTGGAACTGAGCTGTCTGTAGTAAAGACAAAAAAAAACTTCCAATGTTATTTTCATTAAAGGCTACTCTATTACCACACAGTACACCTTGGAATACAAAACTGGTGAGTGAACCCTGGTAATCTTTTACGAATAAAAACTAAGTAAACATATCAGTGGAATTTGCCAGAAGCAAGTAAACAAGTTTTGAGAAACTGTTCTTGTGGTTCTCTGCTGTGCCTAAATAACTATCCAATCTTGAATCATAGCATGCAGTATGCAAAAAGTGGTTTGCTTTCTTGCCAAAAGCAATAATTAAAAACACAAGGTTTGGCACTTCGGGTTAAAAGCACACCCACACACAGACTCACCTTTGAAGCTTGCCGTAGCCAGCGTAAATATTCTGAGAAAATGTCAAAACTGATGTAGTAGGACTGACCCTGTGGACCTGATGAACTGAAAGCCAAACAGTGCTGGTACTTTTTCACTTCTTCCACCTATACAAAAAAGAAAATCAATTTATGAAGAGGCAAATGTTATACAACATCTCAGACTACTTCAAAAAAATGTTGCGGATCTTCAGCTGTCCTGAGATCTCTGGCTGGCTAGCTGCCTGCTTGCCACTGGACCAAGATATTCCTTTCAGTGTGGTCCCAGGTTCAATCTTCTGCTGAGAGCCAGTGCAGCATTGTGCAGCCCCAGGCCTTTTTCTTTGAGGCAAGTGGTTGGCTCTGGTGAGATTCTGATTCTAAAACTATCCACTTGTTGAAAATAAATTAAAAGACAAAAGAAAATCCATAAAAGAATTAAAAAGATATAAATAGTTATTTAAATTGAATAACATTGTTTGTCTTAGCCCAGGAAGTGAATTTTTTTCAATAATTTTAATAAGGACGCTAAGTGGGAAAAATGGCACTTCCTTATTGGATTCCATGAGAAGACAACTAATTGTCATAGAGTTGTGCAACACGGAAACAGGCCCTTCACCCCAACTTGTATATGCTAAACAAGGTTCCGACCTGAGTTAGTCCCATGTGCCTGCATTTGGCCCAGATGCCTCTAAACCTTCTTTATCCATGTACTTGTCTAAATGTCGCTGAACAAGTGTTGTAATTGTACCCACCTCTACCACTTCATGTGGCAGCTCATTCCTTACACCCACCAACCTGTGTGAAAAACTTGCCCCTCAGGTCCCCTTTAAGTATTTCTCCTCACCTTAAACCTATGCCCTCTGGTTTTAGACACTGGGAAAAAGACTATGACCATCCACCTTACTTATGATTTTATAAACCCCCTTTGCCCAGCCTATCCAGTCTCTCCATATAACTCATGCCCCTTGTGAATCTTTTCTGCACCCTCCATACTTCCTCTGCACAAAATACTCCAAGTGCGGTCTCACCGATGTCTTGCACAGCTGTAACATGATGTCCCAACTCTTGTACTCATTGCCCTGACTGATGAAGGTAAGGGTGCCAAATGCCTTCTTCACCACCCTGTCTAACTGTGTCTACATTTTCTAGGGATACTATGCACTTGTATCCCAAGGTCCGTTTTACCACACTCCCCAGGGCCCTGCTCCCCTCTCCTCACTGTTCATGTCCTGCCCTGATTTAATTTTCCAAAATACATTACTTTGCACTTGTCTAAGTTAAATTATATCTGCCATTCCTTTGCCCACTTTCCCAGTTGATCTCGATCCTGTTGCAACCTTAAACAACCTCCTCACCATCCACCACACTGCCAGCTTTGGTGTCATCCACAAGCTTATTATGTCACCTACATTCTCATCCAAATTGTTAATATAAATGACAAACAACAGGGGACCAACACTAATCCCTGTGGTACACCACTGCTCACAGGCCTCCAATCTGAAAAATAACCCGACATACTCCTGCCATCAAGCCAATTTTGAATCCAATTAGCTGGCTCACCCTGAATCCCATGTGATGTAGCCTGTGTGATCTCGTTGGAGGTCTTGCTAAAGTTGCAGCTGGAGTTACACAGACAATTGCAGGAATCGTTCTACATTAGAACATCCCAGAGGCATTGCCCTCGTCAGTCCTCTTAGTCATCTCTTCAAAAAACTATCAAATTCGTAAGACATGATTTTCCATGCACAAAGTCAATCTGATTATTCCTAATCAGTCCTTGCCTTTCCAAATTTTGATAGATCCTGTCTTTCAGAATCCCCTCCAGTAACTTTCCCACCTCTGATGTTAGGTTAACTGGCCTATAGTTCCCTAGCTTGTCCTTGCAGTCCTGCTTAAATAAAGGCACAACATTAGCCACTCTCTCCTTATCCATGGCTAAGGAAGATAGAAAAATCTCTGACAGGGCCCCAGCAATTTCTTCCCTTGCTTCCACAACATCCTAGGACACACTTGGTCGGGTCCTAAGGATTTATCGGCTTTCCTGCACTTCAAGACTGCTAACACCAGCTCTTTCATAATGTCGATATGTTCGTTATCCTGAATTCACTAGCTTTTCCAGAACTGTGCAAATGTTCTGAGTGGAAGGCTGCACTTCAACCTATCTGCAGCAAAAAGCCCAATTATGGACTTACCCTTTGACAGATCAGGGCAGATCTCAATGGAAGATCTGTTCTATTAGTTACCACTGAGCTACAGTTATAGTTGGCAGACAATAGAACATCCCAGAGGCAGAATAATAAATAACTAACAACATGTAGCAATGTGGGAGCAATAGGTAGGATAACAGGAAACCTCCCGGTCCTTCACTGAAAATTATTTTGAAAACTTTCACGTCAACCCGAAACACCAAATCCACCGACTCCCCTGAGATAGGGAGACAGGACGTAGATTTCATTTGAGCTTAAAAGATATACTTCAATAGCTCAGCACTCTCAGGACAAGAATATAAACTTAAAATCATTTGCTCACAATTGGAATAGAGTTCACAACCTCTCACTCAAAGCTAAGAATGCTGTTTGGCTCAATTGATAGAAACGTTAAATCAGCAAGTAAATAAGTGAATGGATAGATAAATACATTAGTGGCAATAAACAATTTTCAGAAGGAACTCAGCAAGTCGAGCAACATTTGTGAGAAATTGTTGACATTTTGGGTTGAAACCCTGCATCAGGATTAATGGTGGAGAGTGAAGATAGTCAGAAAAAGAGGAGAGGGGGATTGGTGAACCAGGGGCCAGTAGGTAACTGGTGGACCAAGGAGGGGTAAAGGATGATGGGCAGATCGAGCCAAGTCGAGGAGGGCGAGGGGTGGGGCTGAGAAACAGAGGCAGTTGGATCATAGATGGAGGCAGACAAAACAAAAATGGTCAGATGGAACCAGATGAGGGAAGGGGAGAGTGAAGGTGGAGTCAGCTAGGAGGGTGATAAGCAAGAACACAAAGACTACCAGGGCTGGAATCTGATAAGTAAGTAAGATGATAATGGAAACCATTAGGGGAGAGGTGTAGGGCAGGTGGAACCAGAACCAGAACCAGACAGGGGAGGGGGGAATTGGTGGGTGAAATGCCTAAGTAGTAGGTGGATGAAACCAGGAAGCAGGGGGGGCTGGGAGGGTGCTGGAGAGGGAGAAAGGGGACAAAAATCAAGGGACCAGAGGAGGATGCGAAGGGTGGCGGAACACACCAGAGGTGAGAGTTATCTTAAATTAGAAAATTCAAATGTTTATACTATTGGGTTGTAGACTATGCAGGCAGAATATGGGAATATGAGCATATAGGCTGTTGTTCCTCTAGTTTTCGTTGGGCCTCATCCTGGCGGTGGAGAAGGCCAAGAACGGTGTGGGAATGGGAAGGGAAATTGAAATGGCATGCAACCAGGAGCTCAGAATGACTATTGCAGACAGAGCGAAGGTGCTCTGCAAATTGGTTGCCAGTCTGCGCTTGGTCTCGCCGATGTAGAGGAGGTCATATTGGGAGTGCAGAATGCAGTAGATGAAGTTGGAGGAGGTACATGTGAATCTTTGCCTCACCTGGAAGGGGTATATAGATCTCTGGATGGTGGTGAGGGAGGAGGTGCAAGAAGAAGTGTTGCAGCTCCTGCGGTTGCAGGAGATTAATTATTAGATGTTTCGCTTTTCACAAAAGTAGCAACGGTTTTCCCAGAAAGTTTATTCCGCTGTCAAATATATTAGGTGGTCCAAAATAAGTTCACAACTTTCACTATTTTACATTAGTAGAACTGAATGATAAATATATTTTAAATTGCATTAAAAATTTAAATGTCATTTATATATTTCACAAATAATGAGTATTGCCACTATACCTTTCCACCAATCAAAGGCAGTACATGCATTTTTCCAGAATGGCTATCTTTCACAGATGAAACAATCAAACAAGTACCACACAGGGTAACCTGACGCCTGGTCCACTTGTGAAGCTGCATTTTCCCCTTTCGAACATTGAACAACCCACTTAGTTGGATTCGCTCTAAGTGCTCAATGCTGTAAGGCTTTCCTGGAAGGCAAAGAAGACAATTAGCCAATTGGCTTGGGGGGGAAGAAAGACGAGCTGCTTTTAATTTGCAAATGGCATCAAAATAATTCAGAAAGGAAGAGTGAGAATGGGATGAATGGGACCAGGTTAAGTTACAATACCTCATGATTGATCAGCTGGCTAATATCAATGAAGTGTGGTGATTTCAATGAGCTATTGAAAACCATGCAGCAAGTGAATTCTGGAGAGAGGATAGATGTTCCCAAACATTCAATTTCATTGACAAGTTCGATAGCCAGTGAACCATGAGGCAGGAATTTATCAGCTGTCAAAACCATTCTGTCAGCACACGCAGCCAGTTACACTGAGTGAGGGCCTGTGCTACACTACACGGTGCCTCCTCAATATTCTGGGAGACAGATTTCCAGCAGGAGACTCGGCCCATGAATCTGCTGAAGTGTCCTTATTACCACTCAGGGTATTGATTAACTTAGTGAAAGCAGGAGATGGACTTTGTTTTTTTTCTCCAACAGCACAACATTTTCTAGTTTGCACGAGGACACTTCAAAACCGAGTAAAAGTTACATAAGGTAAAAAAGTTAACTGTGTATAATTGGTAGGTCTGGAATCATATGTAGGCCAGAGTAAGATTGGTAGATTTTCTTCCCTGACTTTCAACTTGAAAGGCTAATAATATTCTTGTGGAAAATAAATGGGTACAACTTTCAAGGAAAAGTAAGTTTCATCAATAATTTTATAACAACAAACCAAGTGACAAACTTTCATATAAACTTGCCTTAACTGACAAAATCAGTTCTTTTTTCTCAGGACCTTTTCAATACAGAATTCAAATAAAGTGACAAGGTTTGTTCACCCACCAGTAATTTGTTCTTTACTAATATTTTGTTTATTTTAAAATATTTTAGAACTACCAGGCTATATTTAAAAATGCTGATTACATATAATAAAATTAGCATCACTGCATGCTGAATTTCATTTCTTGCTTCTGGTTAATATCCATTGGCTTTCTGCAGGTAAAGGCATCTAAGAACAATGGACAAGATCCTTTGATCCACCAACTAGCAGTCATGGGCATAAATACTAGTTTGCACTTAGATAATGGCCAGATCAGCAGACTAGTTTGCCCAAGACAAAAACAGCCACTTTCCAGTTGCCCACAAAGTCAGCCCCCCACTGCATCACTAGGAGATAGAATTGCCTCGCTTTTGTGTCAAACATACCCTGCCGTTCAGGAATCCAGCTTAGCCAAGAACATTTTGGTGCAACTGGGGGCTTAAAAGCTGAAGAACTCTGGCTAAGTGAGACCCCAGGAAGAACTTGGTCCCTGGCTTCAGTGTGAGACTCTGGAGGTGGCAAAATGCAAACTTAGTGAATATTTCCACTTAAACGGTTGCCCAAAAATACCCACCACCAAGACTGAGATACTTTGGGTGAACAGTAAAAGACAAACGTACGAACAGCAAAAGACAAACGTACGAACAGCAAGTACAAGAAATACTCAGCAGGCCAAGTAGCATTTGTGGATGGAGAAATATCAACTCTATCAGCTTCCATTTTCGATATCAAGCATCTGAGTTTTTTCCTTTTTCAAATGAAAATGGAAGCTGGCCCTAATTTTCTAAAAATAAAGAAAAAATTTTCACACTCCTCCTTCCTCCTAGATGATTAACATGAACATGCTAGTGACACTTGCCAGCCGTGTCTTTTTCAAGTGGGTGGAGGTAATGAGGCCTGTGAAAGGAAGGAAATGATGTCAGGAGTGCTCGCAAAGCTTGCTAAGCAGTGCAGAGTGTTCCACAAATATGCTGTATTCAGTCCAGCATTCAACAGACTCATCAGTGGACGTCAAGCAGTCAACATTGCAAACTATCAATGAGCTATGGGTGAATGCCCAATTAGACAATCTGGCCCAATGTAACAGCTGATTTTGATGCACCTCACAAATAAGCAGCCACCACCTACACCGTCTTGATCACATATAATAAATTGCTACTTGGGTTCCAAAGGAAAATATTGCTTTATTCAAATGCTAAATTAAGTCCTCCTCTTTGTCACTTGTAGTCCTTTTTTTTATGTCTTAGTATGCTGGTAGAATTTAAAATGGGCAATTTTGGTTTCATTAGATTTTGTTCTTAACACCAATGCTTGCTATTCCTCCCACAATTAATGACACCCATGCATGAATCATCCAGGCCCTCTACAATTTCAGCCTCTTACAACAATCCTAGTAAGTGTATACCCTTTCCTCTTACTCAGTATTGGTGATATCACAGGTGATTTATTAGTCATTGTAGTTAAATAACATTTATATAAAAAGACCTATGCAATTAATGTGTATTTTGTTTACTGGCTAAATATACCAGACAATCATTTCCTGCTGTAATATGCCAAAAGGTTGACTGTATTCTTTATAGCTAGCACAAATCAGTCCATTTCTAAATATAGGAAGAGGATAAATGACTCACTTCTTGGTTACTATGTATGTAACTAGTGGGAAGTACAGTAACACCAGAAAATGCTGCAATGTGAAAGCAGTAAGTGAACAAGAACTTAGATATCCTGAAAAACGTTAAATGTTTTTAATACAGTTATCAGAAATTCTAGATTCCCAAAGAGAATCATGATAAAACCTTATTTGGAGCTAAAATCTGCACATTTTAGGAGAAAAACCCTGTAAGCAAGCTGACAGCATATTTATTAATATAATGCAAGTAGACTGTTTGAAAATCTGCAAGGAGAATTACTGAGTTTCCATGCTTGCACATTCACATGTGGCAGACCATAAATGACCACTGGGCATGAGCCAAGTGAAGGTTAAGTAGTTTAATGCACGAAGAGAACCAATGCAGACATCTACACAGAGCCTCATTACATTGTTTGCTGAATACACAAGACTGCAAACACTCAGAGTTTCCCATTTTGGTTGCATTGTATAAACATGGCAGAACCAACACAACATAGATCAAAACAATTGGGCAGGCACGGTAGTGTAGCGGTTAGCATAACGCTTTACAGCGCCAGCAACCCGGGTTCAATTCCGGCTGTTGTCTGTAAGGAGTTTGTATGTTCTCCCCGTGTCTGCGTGGGTTTCCTCCCACATTCCAAAGACGTATGGGTTAGGAAGTATGGGCACGCTATGTTGGTGCTGGAAGTGTGGCGACACTTGCGGGCTGCCCCCAGAACGCTCTACACAAAAGATGCATTTCACTGTGTTTCGATGTACATGTGACTAATAAAGATATCTCATCTTATATCTTATAATTACTGAACTTGGCTTATTAGATATACACATAGGAATATAAAAGATAGACTTAAACACAGTTTGCAATTTTGCAGGATGTACATCAGCAGGAGCTGTGGGTTCTGGCATTTTTACTTGCAACATTTTGATTCTACATACTTAACAAACTCGTTAGCAAAACTTTCAGGTTAGTCTTCTCTTGCACAAATATCCTTTATGATAAAAAATAACATAACCAATAACATTAACTATGATGGCAATGGATTCCTCAGCACTCTAATGATTTAATCTGAGGCATTTGGTGTAAATTTCCAATATAGACATCTGATTTTCTGTAGCGTCCTTTCCATTTTATACCTATTAGGTTATCTAATTCTGACACGTTGTTCATACCCATTAGGCTTCCCCTTTCTAATACATGTTGATTAAATTTTTCAGAGGACTTTGTCATGCTTACAACAAAGTTTCCTTTAAAGTATTATTTTGACAGGGGTTAAAAAATGTGGTCAATGAACTGATTAGTTCCTCAGTTCATTCCTCATAAAAGCATAGCTAAGGGGGTAAAATACTAGAAAGGAGCTGGAAAGAAATTTAGAAGTGTCAAAATGAGAACACTCTACCAGGAAAATTGAAACAAAAAACACCTGCGGCATTTCAAAGAATTCCGGTTACCCACATATCTACTGCTTCACAACATTCATTTATCAATATGTAAATACATTTAAACTCTGATAATCCAACATCCATCCAATTGTTTGGAAATCCAGATGGTTTGGCATCTGACTTGCATTCGTTAGTCAGGAGTGGGAGGCCAGGGATCCAGAGTGTGAGTAGGTGTGCAGCCAAAACCAGGGGTCCGGAGTGTTGCGGCATGGAGGGTTCAGATTGTGGGCCAGGTGCATGACCAGGACTGGAGTTGGGGATCTGGAGCAGCAAGATAAGAATGTGGGTGAATTTGTAGATGAAGCTGGGATCTGGAGTACTTGTATATTTCCTGTTCCCTTTAAACTCACAGTGTTCACTGCAGAATTAATGATAGTATTGCATAGCATGTACAAAAAGTGAAATAACTGTGTTTGGTATCAAAAGGAATAACATCCAATAGTATGGAAAACTTGCTGGTCTGACATCTCCAAAGTCCAAAGGGTACTCGATAATCAGAGTTTTATTACACAAATTGTTGCAATGACAAATCAGGTCTTTGAACTGATACTCAAAATTGATGCAGTTTGGTATGGTAAACAACTCTTACAATTCAGGTGATTGGCTTGCTATACTACTTTGCACTGACAAACTAATTATGCTAATATTTGTTGAGTATTGAAACAATGAGTAATTTCAAAGAAACTAAGAACACAAAGTTTCTGGGATTTCAAGTTACCAGGCTGAGTTGGAGACCTTAATCTGGATTTAAGATGACAATTTTGGAAAGAAGCTGTTTGATAAACTGCTCAAGTCAAATAGCAATAAATGGAATTGATGCAGTCTGGATGCCATTTCCAACATGGCACAAAAGATCCTGTTCCAGTAGCAACCCTAGAAAACTACCAAGCAAAAGGAAATCTGCAATCACATGCAATCCAAAGAATGAGCTTGGTTCAATTTATAACATACTAATTTTCAAAATTAGTAGATTTCAAGTTTCATCTCTGATCCATTACTCCAACATAGGATGAAGGCTTAATTGCCAAAGGTGCTATCTACAAAGATGGTAAACTAAGGTTTTGCATGCCTTTTCAAACCAAACTAAAAGATCCCACATCATACCAAGGAAAAAAAAATGAATTTTTCCAGTGTTCTAGGCAACATTTCTGTCTCAATCAACATTTCATTCTAGCACCCTCATTTAGAAAATAACTTTTGACTGACCTCATCTCTCATGTTTCTTAATTATCCTTGTAAATGGAGAAAGCCTGTGACATTAGTAAAATAAGTCCCTTTTAACAGTTTTATCCATTGAAGTGGTTAAAGAAATATGTATATAACAATATGATGATCACAAGACAAGGGAGCAGAAGTAGGCCATTCGGCCCATCGAGTCTGCTCCAAAGAAAAGGGGAAAAAGACAAAGGAATGAGAAATTTGGGGGGGGGGGGGGCAAAAAAAACTATTCTAACCCCAATTTCCAGCCTTATCCCCATATCCCTTGATACCCCAACTATCTAGATATCTATCTATCACTTCCTTAAATGCCTCCAATGACCTGGCCTCCACTGCTGTACGTGGCAAGGAATTCCACAAATTCACCACCCTCTGGCTAAAGAAATTTCTCCTCATCTCTGTTTTAAACCTGTACCCTCTAATTCTAAGATTGTGCCCTCTGGTCCTGGACTCACCCACCAAGGGAAACAGCTTGGCCACATCTACTCTGTCCAGTCCTTTCAACATTTTAAATGTCTCTATGAGGTCCCCTCTCATTCTTCTGTACTCCAGTGAGTACAGTCCAAGAGCTGACAAACGCTCATCATACGTAAGCCCTTTCATTCCGGGAATCATCCTCGTAAATCTCCTCTGAACCCTCTCCAACTCAGCACATCTTTCCTAAGATATGGGGCCCAAAACTGTGCACAGTATTCCAAATGAGGCCTCACTAGTGCCCCATAGAGCCTCATCATCACTTCCTTACTTTTATACACTATACCTCTCAAAATGAATGCCAACATAGCATTCGCTTTCTTTACCACCGATCCGACCTGGTGGTTAACGTTTAAGATATCCTGCACGAGTACCCCCAAGTCCCTTTGTACTTCTGTACTTTGAATTTTCTCTCCTTCTAGATAATAATCTGCCCGTTTATTTCTGTTTCCAAAGTGTACAATGGCACATTTCTCAACATTGAATCTCATCTGCCATTTCCTTGCCCATTCTCCTAAACTATCTAGGTCTCTCTGCAACCTTCCTGTCTCCTCAATACTCTCTACTCCTCCACCTATCTTGGTGTCATCCGCAAACTTAGCCACAAAACCATTTACTCCATCATCCAAATCGTTAATGTACAAGGTAAGAAGAAGCGGCCCCAACATCGACCCCTGCGGAACACCACTAGTAACCGGTAGCCAACCAGAACAAGATCCTTTTATTCCCACCCTTTGCTTCCTGCCAACCAGCCAATGCTCCACCCATTCTGTTATCCTACCTGTAATTCCATGACCTCTCATCTTATTGATCAGTCTCTTATGCGGCACCTTGTGGAAGGCCTTTTGAAGGTCTAAATACACAACATCTACCACCTCTCCCTTATCCACCCTACCTGTGATTTCTTCAAAAAGCTCCAATAGGTTGGTCAGGCAGGATCTTCCCTTCACAAAACCATGTTGGCTAGGACCTATCTTGCCTTGCACCTCTAGGTATTCCATAATCTCATCCTTGAGGATCAATTCCAATAACTTTCCCACCACTGACGTCAGACTAATAGGTCTGTAATTTCCTTTATGCTGCCTCCCACCTTCCTTATAGAGCAGAACTACATTTGCAACCCTCCAGTCCTCCGGAACCATGCCGGCGTCTATCGATTCCTGGAAAATTATCACCAATGCCTCCGCTATCTCTAAAGCCACCTCCTTTTCAGAACCCGGGGATGCACCTCATCCATTCCGGGAGACTTGTCAGTCTTTAGCCCATTTAGTTTTCCTAGCACCTTCTCTCTAGTAATCTTAACTGAACTCAGTTCCATTCCGTGAGACCCCTGACTAACTGGTATATTGCTGATGTCCTCCACAGTGAAGACCGATGCAAAATACTCATTTAGTTCTTATGCGATCTCTTGCATCATAATACCCTGGAGAGAAAGCACATAGATTCAACATTATTACAGCAGTATTATGAAAATATTACATGGCACAATTTCACACGTTACTGTACTCATCTCTTAGTACCTATTACATTGCACTGTCGGTTGTGGCAGAGAAAAGCCCCATTTGTCCTCTGGTTCACCTCTCATATTCTGCTGAACCTAATAGTTGTTTTACTTACATTAACTACTTATATTTACTTACTACAGAACAGGTTACCATTCAGCTCATTAACTCCATGACAGTTCCCAGCAGAATTCCACCAGTCCCAATCCTCTCCTATTTTCTCACACGTGCCTTTGAACTTTCCTTTGATTCTTTTGCCAATTCCCTAAGAGGTTCCTTACAATGGCCAATTAACCTATCAGTACATCTTTAGGATATGGAAGTAAATGGGGCACCTGGTGAAAATCCACATATTCATGGGGAGAATGTGCAAACTCTGCAAAGGCAGTGCCTAAGGTCAGGATCAAACCTGTGTACTCAGAGCTGTGAGGCAGCAATACTAACTGCTGCAGCCCTGTGTTGCCCTTATTGCACTGTCACATTCTGTGTGTTCCTAGTATGAGATTGTTTATGAGCTACTCAAGAGCTTTCAATGTAGTTATCTTCCATCTTAGCAACACCCGCTGACTTGGAAATGCTTGGTGCTGACAAAAGGTTTTCTTGCCATAAGATGGCAATATATTTCAAACATTCATCATTTTATATTTGTTTATGAGTGCTCCGATATCAACATCCCATTATAACTTAAAAGAGTCCATACTCCTAATGTTCTAATAAACCCAATTAAATTCACATGCATTCATGTACAATTTAATTACTACTTCACATAAATTGTTGTACCGTCAGAATAAAATTTCAATGCAAGTTTCCAATCCAATAACATATATAAATAATAAAAATAAAAACTTGCAGGTGCAGGAAATCTGAAATAAAAACAGAAAATGCTAGAAACCTCAGCAAGTCAGCCAGGATCTGTCAAGAGGGAAACAGGGTTTATGATTCTGGCAGAAGACCATTCATCAGAACAAACCAACGTAAGTACTCCAGCACTAAGTCCATGTGGTGTTGCAAACAATTTTCCCTGATTGCTACATGTTTTGTCTTGGTTGAGCTGCTGTGTTCTTCAGCAGTAGGGGCTGCAGTGCATCCTCTGTTAGTCTGTTGTCAGTTTCAACCCCTTAAACCTCTTCCATAATCTTCTCTGGATCGTGTGTAGTTATGTAACTTATAACACTTTCCTTAGTCCACATATTCCAGTTAGAATTTTATGCTTCAACAGTGTTGACAACGTTGTTCTGATTCTGTAATTCATCAGTCACAGGGCTGGTCGAGAAATAAACCCAGCCACTGGTGTATTTCTTTGCATCAAAAGACTGAATTGTGAGTCGAGGTACTTCCTTTGCTTTTCTTAAAAACAAGGCGGCTGTTCTTACAGCATTTCCGCTTTTCCACTGGTTTGGGGAAATTGTGGTGACTATGAGTGAATTCCCACTTGGTAAACTCATTTGCAGAAAATCATAGCCCATTCTCTACCATAACCTCGTCTAGCAAACTGAGTTTTCAGCCTATGAATGAGAGGAATTTTTCCAATGACCTGAAAATAATCGGCCACCGCTACATAATTTTTGGCCTCCTTTGCCTAAGATCTCCCTGGCACCTCATGTTCAGTTACAGGCTCAGATTCATTGTTGCCTTGCCTCCATGGATCTGCCCACAGTATCTTTTTTGAATGGAGTCTTTCACTTCTACTTTCTTTCCTGGCCCAGTATAGCAATTCACAAGGTCTCCTCAAACATTCATTCTCACCCAGCAGTGATGCGAGTCTGTGCTCTAACATCTCTCTCCTACGATTTTGGTAATATCATTCTTTCATCTCCAAAATACAATCCCTCAGAAGTGCTGAGTTCACCTTGCATGTGAAAGTATGATGCGAAAGTACGGGAACTCCTGTTCTTTCTCTGACAACTGTGTACAATTCTTCCAGTTCTGAGTCAAATCATGTGTCTTATTATAGCTTGTTCATCAGAGATTGTGTTAACACATCATTCAACATATACACTTGTTTCAATTCTGTGTGGCTGCTATTGTTTTTTTTCAGCAGGGTGATCTATATGACTCCATGTACCTGCGAGGTACATTTTACTGTTTGGATGGCTGACAATTTAAGCACAGAACAAGTCAATTTGTCTCTTTGGAACTTGCTGGAGATTCTTCATTACTATCACTTCAAGGAGTTTGTAATTAGTATGCATACTTTTTAACTCATGAACTATGGACTCTCTTTGTCCCAAATGTCACCGCTTCTTTTCAATTTGGAAACATGCTATTGTCTCCTCGTTTTGCATGGCAATTACTCCAAGATCCTCTGAGTTGACCCTTTGTAGTGTCACCTCTTTTCATTTGTTATTGAAGCATTGCACTAACCCTGCCAAGACCATTTCTTTAGTTTGTTTCTCTGCTTGCTCATGATGTCTACTCATCACTATTCAACATCTTTCCTTGACAGTTGTCTCAATGGTTCACACCTCACCCAGATGGGGCAGGAATTTGCTTTATTTGATAAACCCCAGGAAACACTGTAATAACAGTGACATCCTTAGGGCTTGGCATTTTCATCCCAACTTTGATCTTTGCCGATTATGCTTTGTCCTCTTCTGTGGTTAATCACTAACATTTTCCAAAAGGTTGAAAGGTATTTGAAACAAATTCTCACTGTTGAATATGTCAAAACCCATTCTTGGCATCCAGCACACTGAAGTTATTTGCTCTGCTCAGATCTGATTAAATACGATATCCAAAATGGGGACTCTACCCCTTGGGTATCAAGTTTGATATCCAAGAGGTAGAATCCCTGTCTTAATCAGTCTTTAAAGCTCAGGTTTCAGTTTTCCTTTGACAACTACTGCACACATCTTGGAAGATGTACTACTGGCTCCATACCTAGCTCTAGATTGTACTTTTTCTCCAGCTTTTCAGTTCCTTCAAACACATCTGTAAATTCACCTGGGAGATGAGCAGAGAACCAGAGTAAAAGGACAAGATTAATCTGCACTTGAAAGATAGAGATTAATCAAAGGAGTCAGCATGAATTTGTTAAGGGGATCCTGGCTGACTAGTTTGATTTTATTTTCGAAGAAGTAATTAAATGTGTTGATAAGGGTAGCGCAGTTGATGTAGTTTACATGGACTTCAGCACAGCACTTGACAAGGTCCCACATATGAGACTGGTCCAAAATGTATGAAGCCCATGGGATCCATGGTAATTTGACAAATGGGTTAGTGATAGGAGGCCAAGGGACATGGTTGAGGGTTGTTTTTGCAATTGGAAGCTTGTGACAAGTGGAACCCTTGCTGATTATTGTACACATTAACAAACTGGATGTGAATGTGTGAGGTAAAATTAGTAACCTCATCAGTTTACAGATAACAACACTTTTTGTTGATAATGAGGATAATCTTGAGCTACAGAACAATATTAATGGTTTGGTAAAATAGCCAGAGAAATAGCAGATAGAAACTAATCCTGAAAAGTGTGCAGCGATGCATTTTGTGAGAATTAATAACGCCAGGATATACACAATGAATAGGAGGATTCTAGGAAATACTGAGGCATAGTGGGACCTTGGTTTACATGTCCAAGTTCAGAATGCACACTTACTACCATTTGTTTGGAGCAGAGAAGGCTGAAAAGGGACTTGATTGAGGGATTTACTGAGGCATGAGGGAAATGGGGTAAACAGTGAGAAACTTTACTCCTCAACAGGAGTCGATAACCAGAAGGCCAAGGTATAAGGTAAGGGGTAGAATATTTAGAGTGGATTTGAAGAATTTTTTCACCCAGAGTGTGGCTGAAATCTTTAACTCACTGAGTTGGGGGGGGGGGGGGGGCGGTGAAGGTAGATACTGATATAACATTTAAGAAGATAAGAACATAAAAAAATAGGAGCAGGAGTAGGCCACTCAGTCTCTCATGCCTGCCCCTCCATTCAATGTCATCATGGCTGATCTGCTTCCACCCTAATTTCCTCTTCTGTGCCAGATCCCCAAAGCCCTCAATTCCATGATCTTTCAAAAATTTATCCACTTCCTCTTTAAATATCCCCAATGATCTCACCTCCAACCCTCTGCGGTAAAGAATTCTGGAGATTCGCCATTTTCTGCAAAAGGTAGCTCCTATGCTCTCCATTTTAAATGACCACTCTCCCTCCCCTCAACCAGCCCCCTAATTTTGTAACTATGTCCCCTCGTTTGGGATTCTCCCACTGGTGGAAACATCTCCACATCTACCCTGTCATTCTCCCTAAAAATCTTACTTATTTCAATATCACCACTCATTCTTCAGAACTCCAAAGAACATAGGTCTAATTACTTCAACCACACGTGATAGGACAACTCTCTCATCCCAGTATTAGTCTAGTGAATCTCTTTTGGACTGCCTCCTATACCAGTTTATCCTCTCTTATATAAAGGGGACCAAAACTCTGCATAGTACTCCAGGTGTGGCCTCACTGGTACCCTGCATTTGTGGTGCTCATTCCCTTAAACAAATAATTTCTCCCAAGTCATGCATGCTGTTTTGCCACAATATTTACATAATTTAGGTTGTATCTGCTTCTGTATGACCTTGCTGACAACAAATCCAATTCACCAGTCATCAATAATAAGCTATATGGAGCTTCAAGATTATTTTGAGTGCAACCAAACCTATCAGTCAGACAGTTACAGCACAATCAACGAGGCAAAAAAAAAATGGCCCGACGTCCTTTAGTTTACAATTATGATGAAATTTGACATGCAGTTAATTTATTTCCCAGTTTGTTCTCTGTACAAAGGTCTTGTTGCTGACCAAAATATTTTTTTCATTCTTTTTCTTTAAACTCACCGATTAAAACCTTTATAGATCATAAAAATTAGGACTACAATCCAGGGTTATGCAGTTTCTTTTTAAACAGCCTGAAGTTGCATTATGGTTTACCTCTAATTTGCTGCAGATGCACAAGATGCTCTCTACAGCCCTCCAGTAAACTGAATAATTTATGAACTATGATGCATTCTATCCAATTATGGAAAAAAAGCAAAGTTTAAACCTCAATAAAGTAGAAACAGACCTACCTGACACACTGAGCAATTTTATTTGCTTTTTTTAAAAAAAAACTTTAGAATTAAATACAATTCATTTCCAAGTATTTTTCTTCACAGTAAATAGCAATTTCCATTTCTCTTATAATCAGAAACTTGTGAATGGCTGCAGGAATAACTATTGCTCATTTATCTTAGTGTTCTGAGAGATTACATAGGTTGCCAACCTTTATCTCTTATCCAGTTTGAAATGAGAAGAATGCACACAGTCAGAACATTGTTTTTGCTTAATTACCTTACTTGCAAATAAATTTGACTGCATTTTAGCTTTAAAACAAAGTAATGTAGGAAGTTACCAGCAATAAATTTGTTTGGATTTTCAAAATCTATTCTCCAATTAAATGTACAGAACAAAAAGTTAACTGAACTTCAACCTAAAATTCTATTATGTCTCATTTAGATTCATCCTTGAGTTAGTACTAATGCATCAGTTTAACAAAAATACCAACTTAGACATGCGCAATAGTAAGCAGCAAATTTGTGTATCAGAAATCTATCTTGTGACCCGCATAGCAAACTTACCACAAAACTGGTCATCTTTTTTTCCACCTGAAACTTCCCAGCCATTAATATATAATATGTGAGTACTCATAAATATAATGAGAAAAAGAAATACATATAAAAATTCTAATTAAGGCAGAAAATATGCCTCCCTCTTAGATTTGAGGTATTTCGATTCCTGGCTGATCCTATGACCTTTCCTCCTGGATGCTGTTTGCAGTCAGGAACTGTTTTACCCATCACATAGTTTGCCTTGTAGCATAACTGTACGGGAACATGTGAGGTGTAAATAGTTATTCACATTCTTCAGTTATATAACTACATATGAATAGTCTTCTCTGTATTTGTTTAAAAAGGAAAAGGCCTAAACTGCTGATGTTGGTGCTGGTATTGATGTTGAATTAAATTAGTTTGAATGCATTTGGGAAGAAAAGGAACAATGAGCATTTAGTTATAGGAATACTTTCACCATGAGTCAGTGTTAAAAACAGAAAGATTCTAAATAGGTATTATTTTTTCCCCAAGTGAACTGAGGCATAGTTTTAAAGTTTAGTAAGTAGGTAGGCCTAATTTGCTAATTCTTAACTTCTGCCTGATTTGCTGAATGGTTGGTTATTATTAAACACATTTCATGATATTCAGTTAAAGATAAGCCCAACTGATGTGATCTTAAATTCATCTTTTATAACATAGTGGCAAATATATTATGGAAGTCATTGGTGTACGTTTTCTAGTTTTTTAGGAAGCAGTGAATAGTGAATTTTTGGTCACTTAATGTGTTTGTTGAGAGTGTATGTCTAAAGTGTACAGGCAATATAAAATACATTAACAGCAAAGCTTTGAACAAATAAGTATGCCGTATCAATATAACTAATCATTTTTCACAATTGAGAATGAATTGCTCAACAGCTCATTACGACATGCTCTACTGACTCAGTTAAAAAAAAAACAGCCTTTGACCCCAAGCAGCCTCTTTTTTTGGCTTTACGGAGTATAACTTTATTTCTGATAGCAGAATTTTCTTGGGCTCATTAAACTTTTAGGTTGAAAACATCGATTAGAGCTTAAGAAATCACTAGATAGCATTCTGCTGTTCCAGTGATTTAAAGGGCCTTTATATCTGTATCAACTTATGGAATTCTTGGCTTGTTATATTTTTGGAGCTTAGCTAATGTATGGATGGTCTTTCTCACCAACTGTATAGTGAAATGAAGCAGGAACCTTTGTCAAGTGGCTGGGGGGGGGGAGGGGTATATAGCAGCTCATCCAGGCAGCGCAAATTTAAATCACTTGCACTTTTAAAGCATGCAAATTGATGTTTAAGGCATTGTCAAACTCCATAAGGAAGAATGATTTCCATTTATATAGCAGTTTTCATGTATCATGAAGTCCCAAAGTGCTTTATAGTCAAAAACCTGCACAGCAGCTATTGTTGCATTATTTTATGTTCACAATTTAAATTTATTAAAAATTCAATTTTGTGACTTAAGACAGGAGCTCAATTCTCACGCTTTAAATTCAAGCAGTTAGTTTCTCCAATATTAGAACAATACAACACAGGAAAAGGCGTTACGGCCCAAGATGTTGTGCTAAGCTAACTAAATTAGTAATTAAATGTTTAACTAAACTAGTCCCTTCTGCCTACACAATGTCCATATCCCTCCATTCTCTACACATTCATGTGCCTATCTAAAAGCCTTTTAAACGCCTCCATCATATTTGCCTCCACTACCATCCCGGCATCGGATTCCAGGCACCCACCACTCTGTGTAAAAAAAACTTGCCCCGCACATCTCCTTTGAATTTACTCACTCTCACCTTAAATGCATGCCCTCTAGTATTAGACATTTTGACCATGGGAAAAAGGTACCACCTGTCTACCCTACCTATGCATCTCATAATCTTATAAACTTTTATCAGGTCTCCCCTCAGCCCTTGCCACTTCAGAGAAAACAATTCAAGTTTGTTCAACCTCTCCTTATAGCTCATGCTCTCTAATCCTGGCAGCATCCTGGTAAACCTTTTCTTCACCTTCTCCAAAGACTTCACATCCTTCCTGGAATGGGGCAACCAGAATTGAATGCAATACTCCAGATGTGGCCTAACCAGTCTTTTATAAATCTGCAACATAACTGCCTGACTCTTGAACACAATGCCTCGACTAAAAAAAGGCAAACATGCCATATGCCTTCTTTACCACCCTATCAACTTGTGCAGCCACTTTCAGGGAGCTATGGACTTGGACTCCAAGATCCCTCTGTACATCAACACTGTTAAGGGTCCTGCTATTAACTATGTACCACCCCTTTATATTTGATGTACTGTCCCTTTACAATTAAATTACAAATTAATGTTCCATTATGAAAATGCTGCATTGTTATATTCTTATACTTTTAATTAATGCCAGTTTATACTATGTATCCTTACTTTTAGTAACTTGCATATTCATAGATCTTTGTTCCTGTATTCTACGAAGGTTCTTATTTTCTTAGTAGTATGTGGCTCCTTTATCCTTCTTACCAAGATGAGGCATTTCAAAATTACCTGTAGAAATTATTGTGCCCATTCTGTATGTCTTCTTGTCGTTTGTCACAATCTCTTTCAATAATACTTTCTCCCAATTGAGAGTTGTCTGTACATTTTGAAATAGTATTTCTCATTCCAGAGTCCTTATATTTTATGTAAATGGTGAACAAGAGTGGCTGTTGTATCAAATTGATGAATAATTAATAATTATATCCAACATTGTTCCTTCAGACCATATTTTGATAACTGCCACGCATTCATTGTATTAGGGTATATGGAGTTTGTGTTTCCTGTACCAAACCAATGTACAGAAGGATGTGCTTCAGTTAGCTGGAAGAACACTGATATTATCCCAAAGAATATTCTCATTCCTCCCATTACTGATATAGAAGTATTCAACTAGAATCTGTGTCTTTTGTTGTTGCATAAAGCTAAATCGTATTATAAATTAATATTGGCTTACTCCCATTCACCAGGGCCTATTTTTGTTATATTCAAAAAAATATTCTAGTATCATTGTTCTAATACCTTGCCACTCTCAATTCAGTGCCAGCTTGACAGACCCATGTTCTTTTTTCTCTGAATCCTAAATGACACAAGGAACAAGGATAGCTGATGCCATTACTATCGCCAAGCTTTACCTTCACAAATTTAGCAGGCCTATAAGTGTGTGTGTGTGTGTGTGTGTGTGTGTGTGGGGGGGGGGGGGGGGAGAGGTACTTATTTCAAACACTTTTCCATGGGGAGATGACAGACAGATGGTAAACAGTAGACATATGCTTAGATTCAGAGATTTTGGAACCAGTTACTCTAGGTTGCCCTCAAAATTGGTAATACTGTGAGGTGTTTGAAAATCTATACCAGAAATGCATGAAGAGAAGTTTTATGCATGTGCTTGAGAATATTCTTCAGACATTATAAGCCTTTAGTAATGGAAGAACTATTCTTGAAAAGTGACAAATTCTTAGATCCTAAAAGAGTGAAACAGAGGAAGTAGTTATTTAAAATTAGATACTGCCAACATTTAAAGGTACAATGTGTAGGCAGAAATTTTGGCAGAGGTTGGCAAGGCAACTATTTGCAATTTTCTGTCAACACTACTTCTAACAGTGGAGTGGGGTGGGGTGGTGGGGAGAGGGTGGTGTTTTCCTTGCCGGAATTGCACATTGGAAATCTGGAATGCACTAAACATTTATTTTAATGTGTAGCTTGCAATAAATTTCTGATGTGTAACCTTAGTGGGTGCAGCCCCACGTCAAAGCTAAAAGTTCAAAAATAACAGCTTTATACATTGTTACCATATACTTAACCCACGTGTAAATACAAATTATTGCAATGGCAGTGTTGACATTGGAGAAAAAACACAATAATGAAACTGTTAATAATTAAAGTTGTGCAACTTCAACCTCATGCCTGTCTATGCACGTATGCCCATAGGAATTATACAGTAAAGTCAAATATGGAAGTTAACAAACAAACAAAATGGGGAATAAAGAACTCCAAACAAGCAGAATACATTAATGTAGCTTATTTTAAAAGTTATCTATAACACAGGGAAGTGACTCAGTCCAGTATCCAAGTCACGGAATGAGACAATTTTAATAAGAAATGGCCCACCCAAAACAAGTTGTTGAATTTGTACATTCTTTGCCACATGAATATTTTTTCTTAGTAAGTTCAGGAACATGGTACCAAAATTAACTTTTGTTTTCTTTAAATACAGTCTATTTATAAACATATTTTATTGTTGGTTCTTGTTATTTTAATCATGTATATTCTTTCAAATGCTACTGCTTGTAGATATTTACTGCTACAGATTTTAAACCTTCAAGATGAGCCAAATCTCAAATTCCACAAGGTATCAATTGACTTGTGAACCTGGCTGTAAATTTTGAAGCAACAAATTTAACTCTAATCTAGAACTACAAACTTGTTAGCCACAAAAACCACAACGTCCCATTCTCATAAGATTCCAAGGACTGGATAGAGAACTTCTTTCTGGAATTACATTGGATTAAAGGACAATTCAGGAAAAGATGCTTTTTAAATAAAGCTTTGTCTTTCATTACCACCTCCCCCACCCTTACCCTTGTGTTTAAAGCTTCCTTCTGTAATAAGCAGTAGATATCAAGTACGCCATTTATCACAATGGTTTCCACTGGGATTCAGAATGGGTGATAGTTCAGCACATCCTCCTTCATTCAATAATATTTCACTTCCATTTAAATCAGAGCACATTTCAGTACATAGCAACCAAAGAATCATATTACTAATGTTTTCATGTTGATCACTTTAACAATTAAAAAAGTCAGCACTAAAATCCGTAACAAAAAGAATCCACACTAAACAGCTTACAAGTTAATAAAATGCCTTTGCATGATTAAAAAAAATGATGCATGGATGAATATGTATCAAGGGTAATTGTGTTCTTAAGATTTACTGAAAATCGATATGTTTTCAAAAGATTTGTCTTTTTTTTAAAAAACATGAATTAATGAATTGTCAGGATAATTCCTCTCAAGAAATCAAGCAAAAAATCATGGCTTTAAGACATTTGTTCTTCATATGAATTACTACCCATCCCAAGCCCCATGACTGCTGAAATTACTGCAGTTCATTACACAAGAAACATGCCCAAAGACGGAACAAAACAAACTAGAAACATCCAGGCAGAATACACACAGTATTCATGGTTACCCTGTTCCCTTAAAAACCTCATTGACATAAGGGGTGGGGAAGGGCAAGGAAGAAGAACTGCAAGGATGTATAGTGGACTCAGTGTACCATTAGGGAGGAACTACAGGAGCCTGAAGACCCACATTCAACGTTTTGGAAACAGCTTCTTCCCCTCCACCATCAGATTTTTAAACGGTCCATGAACCCATGAACAATACCTTGTTATTCCTCTTTTGCACTATTTATTTAGTTTTGTAACTTATAGTAATTTTTATGTCTTGCACTGTACTGCTGCTGCAAAACAACAAATTTCACGACATATGTCTGTGATAATAAACCTGATTCTGATTACATTACATGATCCATAACATGTCAACTTTGTCCACGAGTTTTAACTCAAATTGTCTACACTCAAAGTTTATCTTTTTTTTGAAATACCAGGAAATCTATTGCACATAACAGGTTTGTAAATGTTCAGTTGGAGAAGACCATAACACCGCAAGGCTCAGCCACTAAATCTTATTTATTATTGTTCTGAATTATACACTTCAGAAAGGTGTCAGAGCACTTATTTCTCAGTCCCCAATAACAATCATTTTTTATTAAAAATAATGATTGTATAACATTTCAAGTAAAAGATGCAAACTCTCATACACCCATATAGTAATGTTAAAAAAATCCACCTCAAAAAGACTAATTATTTGTTCCAAACATCCACCTGCAGCTTTACACTGGTTATATGACCCTCTGGAATTTCAACTACAGAACCTCAAACACAAAACGCTAAAAGTGAAAACCTAACCAAGGTACTAGGTATTCAAAATTCATAGAACAACAGTTCTCTGGACTTACAAACCAGAAAAATACTCTTTTATGATGCAGGATTGTAAATTAAATTTGGACTTTGACTAATTTTTTAAAACTGATTTGTAAACTTTAGTAAAATTTGTAACATTCATGTTTTGATAGAGCAACAAGGCCATAATTCAATTACTAAAATGAACCTTCAAAAATTAGCATTAGCCTACTGAAAGATTTACCCACAACCAAAATGCTAACACTCAAAAATCAAATACTTTTGATGTGAAATTTTAAATTTTAAAATTTTCTTTCACCTGAAATTTTTAAAGTGTCAGCATTTTGTCCTTCTATGGTACGTCACAGCTGAGAAGAATGGGCATGTCCAGTACATCAGTTTCATTATTTCTTTGCTGCTTTTCACTGCGGATTGGTGCAAATCCCAATGTTTCAATTTCTCCTGGGTTACAATGGTGCTAAACAAAGCAATAAAGCAACCACAGTAATATTTCCCCTGAGCAACATTGAGCATCTGGATGCCAAAAGGAAAGAAGAAATGGAGGTTCAAAACAGCAAGACTAAAGCAAAACTACAGAGCAGAAGGTCAAGCAGTTTGAAGATTTTTCTTAAAGTAAGACCATTCAATCCTATTGTGGAATGTGTAGCACCGTTGTTTCTTTGAACACCCATTTTTCAAGTTTTATAAGGCAACACAGAATCAGCATCTAATTATTCATCTTTGATTAAAGGGACATTTTTTTCTTCTTCTTTGGTGACTAAATCTAACTATTGTGATAAACAATGATGCAGTAATGGGCGGGAGTCCCCAATGTGTCATCAAAATGAGCTTTATTCTTCACACACAAAAAAGGAAATGTTGAATACACAGCAGATCAGGCAGCAACAGTTAATGTTTCAGATCTGTGACCTGCGAAGTGTCATTGACCAGAAACATTAACTCCATTCCCCTTTCCACAGATACAGCCTGAACTGCAGTATTTTCTGTTTTTATTTCAGATTTCTAGCATCCACGTTTGATTTGCTTTTGTTTCCTCTCATTGAGTTCTTACAACAAATTGGAACTGGAATCCAATCAATTCAAAAGCGTGACTGACTTCATAAGTGAGATTTTTTTTTGAAAATACCACACTTTTAGTTTAAAAGTAAACGTAGTTCCACCGACAGAAGGGTGAAATTATCCCTCTTTAAAAAGAGCTAGGTGACAAGGTTCAGTAGTATCTATCCAGCTATGGTTTTTCAGAGAGTGCCTTTTCTTTTAATGTGGTTTTAAATAGTTACAATTTATTCAACCACAGCTAGAAAGGAACAATGGGTTTACTATTACTGGCAAATTTGGTGATTATTCTTTTCCTGGAAGAATTGACAGTCAGAGACTTTTTCCCAAGGGGAAAATCGCTAACACGAGGGGTCATAAATTTAAGGTGATTGGAAGAAGGTATAAGGGGGATGTCAGAGGTAAGTTTTTTTTTACACAGAGAGTGGTGGGTGCGTGGAACACACTGCCGGCAGAGGTTGTAGGGGCAGATACATTAGGGACACTTAAGGGACTCTTAGATAGCCACATGAATGAAATGGAGGACTATGTGGGAGGGAAGGATTAAATAGATATTAGAGCAGGATAAAATGTCAGCACAACATTGTGGGCCGAAGGGCCTGTACTGTGCTGTAGTGTTCTATGTTCTAATTGAGATTTTTTCTCTGGCTCCATTTTTAAAATAATTTGTAATCAACATTCTCATTCTCTCAAACCTAATTGCTGAAGGAATGTTTCAAAGTTAAGTACTGCAAACTTCAAAGAAACGATAAATAAACGACCATTGATGTACTAGACTCAGCAGCAAAGAGATTTGAGTGTCCTTGTACATGAATTATAGCAATACAAGTAATCAAATAGGCTTGACTGTTAAAATTCTCAAGGGAACTGGAAAAGTGAGGAACTTACAGAGTCTTGATCAGACCATGTGTCCAATTTGATCACCAAACATGAGTAAAGATTAGAAATGCCAAATGCGGATTTAACAGAACTAAGGGAAAATTATGAGGAGATGCACAAAGTTCTCTTGTACTCCCTTGAGTTTCATGGCTCAGAATTGATCCAATCATGATATTTAAAAGTATAAAGAACTTAAATAAGGCTGATATAATCAAAACTATGGTAGGGGAATTCAAACTGGGTTGGAACTTTCTGGGGAATCCTGACAGTTCTATGCAAAACAACTAGCATACCTCAGCATAATTTCCACAAAATGGAAGATTTCTGCACAACACAGAAGTCCCAAACTCACTGGCTGAAGCCTTACCAGCAGTTCCCTGGTGAGCACTCCAGCATTCCTAGAATCCCAAGTGCTTAGGTGTTAAATGTATTTGATAATCAATACTATAAAGTCACCTGGAATGATTTACTATATTAAAAGGTGATATGCTGTTAGGTATTATTAAGAAGGTGTCAAGAATATAACACAAAGACAGGTAATTGGAATTATGGTACAATTGGCTGAACAGACCATAGCTGAACAAACTAATGTCTTGGACACTTCCTTAGGCCGAAGACAAGTCAGACAAATGCAAAAAGATCTATCTTTGTTTTATTCTCTGGTTAAAATATACTGGGAGTTAACACTAATGTAAACAATTCTCCATTGTGTTATTTACCTGCAAATCTTTTATAATTTTCAATAGATCGTCTTAAACCATTCTTAGTAATAAAGTTTTGAACTGTAACCATGTCCACACCCAAAGGAAACATTTAGCAAAAAGGGAACATCTGGAGAAAAAAAAAGTGCTTTCAGATTATCCTTCCATTTAAAAACAAAGTACTCCAGAACAGAGCCAAATATCCAATTTATTTTGCAGGTTATATTTGCAAATGTTTTTTCTTAAATAATGTTATCATTATCTATTTACCCATGCAAAACGTACAGATAACAAGCAAGCACAGTGATTTGAGTTAATAGAAATCACAAATTCAATTTCATAACTTTAAACAAAACAAAAGGTTAGGAATCTAACCAAGTATCAACACAAATAGACAAAAGGCAAGATGCTTAACAGCTTACAGGACAGTTCAGCATTAACAGAAAGAAAGCTATAAAATCAATGGATTTCTCAATTATTTTGATACATTAAAGGTTAATTAAAACAGATGCTGTTTAGGTGTAGTCTTTACTGTACATCTTCTATAAAAATTGATGACTGCAGTAACAAAAGGTAAATGCTATTTTAATGGATGGAAGCTCCTTTTCCCATTTCACAGCTATATACAGCAACACTGATATGCCCAAGCAGCAAATAATACTGCAAGAAAAAGAAATCAGAGACACAGTGAAATGGCCCAAGTGAGTTTGAGAGAATTGGTAAGAATCTTGGTGTTTGTTGTGCCTGATACACTTTGAAAAAAAATATAATGGACATTTTAAAAAATGGGTTATTGGTATGGAGTAAATAATTGAAATAAATAATTATTACTTATCACAACTGTAAATAATTGCTTCAAGCTGGAGTTAATATTTGGCACATCATACTTTCACCAATACAGCATCAGTTCTCATTTTCTTTATAGTGTTTCAAGGTCAGTCATTTTGCCTTTCTTCACCATTTGTGACAGTAAACATTCTTGATTCGGTCCCTGACAATGACTTCTCTATCTATGCTCATGCACTTATAGCAGTTCTCCATGATTTCATCAAAACTTGTGTGATTTCCCAGCTACTTGCAGTCCACAAAAATATCACTTTGAGGCATGGGACCGGTTCCCTGTAAATGCTGACAACATTGAGATCCAGCTTCTGTGCCCCTGCTCCCCGCATACAAACAGAAGCTGAAACATGACGATCCAGTACAGAAAGTTGTACAATGCTGGTCTGAGGAAATAGATGAGCTTCCACACAACTGCTTTGAGTCGGTAGACTGGTCCATGTTCAAAGACTTAGCAGCCCAGCCTAGATGAATATGTCACCACCATTATGGACTTTATTCTAAAGGGAGGATGAGGCAACCATGGCTGACAAGGGAAGTCAAAGACAGTGTAAAAGCAAAAGAGAGGGCACAAAATACTGCAAAAATTAGTGGGAAGCCAGAGGATTGGGAAGTTTTTAAAAACCAGCAGAAGGCAACAAAGAAAACATTAAGGAGAGAAAAAAATGAAGGTAAGCTAGCCAATAATATAAAAGAGGATACAGAAGTTTTTTCAGATACATAGAGTAAAAGAGAGGCAAGAATGGACATCAGACTGCTGGAAAATGACACTGGAGAGATAGTAATGGCAGACGAACTAAGTAAGTATTTTGCGTCAGTCTTCACAGCAGAAAACACCAGCAACATGCCAGAAATTCGAGAGAGTCAGGGGGCAGAAGTGAGTGTAGTCACTACTACTAAGGAGAAGGTGCTTGGGAAACTGAAAGGTCTGAAGGCAGATAAGTCACCTGGACCAGATGGGCTACACCCCAGTGTTCTGAAAGAGGTAGCTGAAGAGATTGTGGAGGCATTAGTAGTGATATTTCAACAATAATGATTCAGGAATGGTTCCAGAGGACTGGAAAACAGCAAATATCACTCCATTCTTTAAGAAGGGAGGGAGGCCAGTTAGTCTGACTTTAGTGGTTGGTAAAATGTTAGAGTCCATTGTTAAGGATGAGGTTTCGGGGTACTTGGAAGCTCATGATAAAATAGGCCAAAGTCAGTACGGTTTCCTTAAGGGAAGATCTTGCCTGATAAATCTGTTGGAATTCTTTGAGGAAGTAACAGGCAGGATAGACAAAGGAGAGTCAGTGGATGTTGTTTACTTGGATTTTCAGAAGGCCTTTAACAAGGTGGTGCACATGAGGCTGCTAAACAAGATAGGAGCCCATGGTATTACAGGAAAGGTACTAGCATGGACAGAAGATTGGCTGACTGGCAGAAGGCAAAGAGTGGGAATAAAGGGGGCCTTTTCTGGTTGGTTGCTGGTGACCAGTGGTGTTCCGCAAGGGTCGGTGCTGGGTTCACTATATTTCACATTATATGTTAATGACCTGAATGACAGAATGGAGGGCTTGGTGGTCAAGAGGGGCAGGTAGTGTTGAGGAAGCAGGGAGTCTGCAGAAGGACTTGGACTGGTTGGGAGAATGGGCAAAGAAGTGGCAGATGGAATACAGCATAGGAAAGTATACAGTCAAGCACTTTGGTAGAAGGAATACAGACATAGACTATTTTCTAAATGAGGAGTGAATTCAGAAATCAGAGTTGCAAAGGGACTTGGGAGTCCTACTGTGGGATTCCCGAAAGGTTAATTTGCAGTAAGGAAGGCAAATGCAATGTTAGCACTCATTTCGAGAGGACCAGAATATAAAAGCAAGGATGTAATGCTGAGGCTTTATAAGGCATTGGTCAGACCACAGTTGGAGTATTGTGAGCAGTTTTGGGCCCCATAGCTAAGGATGGATGTGCTGGCATCGGAGAGGGTCCAGAGGAGGTTTACAAAAATTATCCTGGGAATGAAACGGTTAACATATGAGGGGCGTTTGATGGCTCTGGGCTTGTACTCGCTGTAGTTTAGAAGGATGAGGGGGGATCTCTGAAACTTACTGAATATTGAAAGGCCTGGATAGAGTGGACGTGGAGAGGATGTTTCCAGTAGTGGGAGAGTCTTGGACCAGAGGGCACAGTCTCAGAATAGAAGGACGTCGCTTTAGAGCAGAGATGAAGAGGAATTTTTTTAGCCAGAGGGTGGTGAATCTGTGGGATTCATTGCCATAGATGGCTATGGAGGCTAAATCATTAAGTATATTTAAAGCAGAGATTGATAGGTTCTTGATTAGTAAGGGCATCAAAGGTTACGGGGAGAAGGCAGGAAAATGGGGTTAAGAGGGAAAAATAAATCAGCCATGGTCGAATGGCGGAGCAGGCTCAAAGGGCCGAATGGCCTGATTCTGCTCTTTTGTCTTACGGTCTGTCTTTATCAGCAAGTGTGGAGAGGACTATGTACCAAAGAGGTCAATCCAGGTGTTCCCAAACCAGAAACCATGGATGAACCAGGAGATCCAGTCCCTACTGAAGTCCAGGACTGTAAAGCTCAAATCAGGTGACCCTGACTTATACAAAAAAACGAGATACCACCATAGTAAAGCTATCAGGGATGCCATGAGACAATAGCAGTCCAAAATCGAGTCCAAGACCAGCTGTCAGTTGTGGCAGGGCTGACATGCTATAAAGGGCTATAAAACAAAGTCTGGCAGCATCGCCAACAACCGTGCATCCCCCCCTGATGAGCTTAACGCATTCTATGCATGTTTTGAACAAAAGGGGATTGGAATGTCACCACCCACCCCGACAGCCTCCAGTGCACCTGAACCCACAGTCACAGTTGCAGATCAGTCTTCCGGAGAATGAACCCATGGAAGGCATCTGGCCGAGATGGTGTCCCTGGCCGTGTCCTCAGATCCTGCACAGATCAGTTGGCTGGGGTATTGGCAGACATTTTTCACCTCTCCCTGCTGCAATCTGAGGTTCCCACCTGCTTTAAGAAGACCACTATCATCCCGGTACCTAAGAATAAAAAGGTAACCTGTCTTAATGACTGCTGCCCAATGGCTCTGACATCCACCATCATGAAGTGCTTTGAGAAGCTGGTCATGGCACACATCAGCTCCAGCCTCCTGGACAAACCTGACCCACTGCAATTCACCTACGGCCAAAACAGGTCCACAGCAGACACCATCTCACTGGCCCTACACTGATCTCTGGAGCATCTGGACAGGAAAGACACCTATGTTAAACTATTATTTATTGACTAAAGCTCTGCCTTCACTACAATAATTCCAAGCAAACTCTTCTCCAAATTGAGACCTGGACTCAATACCTCCCTTTGCAACTGGATCCTTGACCCCCTGACCAACAGACTGCAATAAGGATAGGCAGCAACACCTCTGCCGTGATCATCCTCAACACTGGTGCCCCACAAGGTTGTGTCCTCAGCCCCCTACTCTATTCCCTATACATTCACAACTGTGTGGCCAGATTCTGCTCTAACTCCATCTACAAGTTTGCAGATGATACCACCATAGTGCGCCAAATCTCAAACAATGATGAGTCGGAGTACAGGAAGGAGAGGGAGAGAGCCTAGTGATATGGTGTCATGACAACAACCTTTCCTTCAATGTCAGCAAAACAAAAGAGCTGGTCATTGACTTCAGGAAGGGGGGCAGTGCACGTGCTCCTGTTAACGTCAACAGTGCTGAGGTTGAAAGCTTCAAGTTCCCAGGAGTGAACATCACCAATTGCCTGTCCTGGTCCAACCATGTAGACACCATGGCCAAGAAAGCACACCAGCACCAAAGGCATGCCCCCTTTGACCCTCACCAATTTTTAACGATGCACCATAGAATGCATCCTACCTGGATGCATCATGGCTTGGTTTGGCAACTGCTCTGCCCGGGACCACAAGAAACTGCAGAGAGTTGTGGACACAGCAAAGCACATCACAGAAACCAGCCTCCCCTCCATGGACTCAGTCTATACTTCTTGCTGCCTCTGTAAAGCAGCCAACATAGTCAAAGACCCCACCTACCCCGGACATTCTCTCTTCTCCCCCATTCCTGAAAGCACATACCACCAGGCTCAAAGATAGCTTCTATCCTGCTCTTATGAAATTATTGAACGGTCCCCTAGTATAATAAAATGGACTCTTGACCTCTCAATCTACCTCATTATGGCCTTGCACCTTTTTGACTACCTGCACTGCACTTTCTCCGCAACTGAAACACTTCATTTGCATTGTTACATTTTTCCTTTGTACTACCTGAATGCACCGCTGTAATGAAGTGATCTGTATGGATGACATGCAAGACAAATTTTTCACTGTACCTTAGTACATGTGACAATAACAAACCAATTTATCAATTTACCACTGTTTATAACCTTAATCAGCACTAAAGTTTTCAAATGCTTAACCATCATAGTCTAGATCATCAAAAACTTCCTTAAGTTCATATTAAGAGGATGCTCTTCAAGTTCCATGAAAAGGTTGTATCTTATTCAAACCTTGATGTCTTCCCAGTTGCATGCTTAGGCTGAGCTTGACAGAAGATCATCACATTTTGATCCCGATTTCACTTCCAAATCCCACTTTGGATAACCATTACAAAGATTGTCTACTGCCACAAAATTATGCACCTTAGAAATTATTTACTTCCAGCAGATCTCACATGGGCTTCGTCCTTCACATTCACCCCAATCCCCACCTCTTGAAATTGCTATTAAGGTGGCTATGCTGATACCACTTTTCACAACTTAAAACATTTGTTTGCACTGCTTTGGGTGGCATTGTGGCACAGGTAGTAGAGCTGCTGCCTCACACCTCTGGCGATTTAATCCTAACCTCCTGTGCTGTCTATGTGGAGTTCATATGTTCAAGGTCAAAGTTGTTTAGTGTCATATGCCCAAGTACATGGATGAACTGGTGCAATGCAAAACTTACCTGCAGCAACATGACAGACAATTGCATTGTAGACACAACATTCACAAGAAAAACATATATTAAACATAAATTATACAAAAATATACAAGAAAGAACACAATTAGAACAAAACAAAGTCCACTGGGGTGCAAAGTGGTCATTGTGTTGCTATACTGAAGTAGTGATTAGGGTTGTGCAGGTTGGTTCAAGAACCAAATGGTTCATTGGAAATAGCTGTTCTTGAACCTGGTGGTGTGGGACTTAAGCTTCTTTACCTCCTGCTCAATGATAGCTGCAAGAAGATGGCACAGATGGATGTTGCCTTCTTGAGGCAGTACCTCATGGAGATACTTCCGATATAGGCTGCTTCTCACTGTGACTGCGTGGTTTCTCCCAGATGTTCCAGTTTACTCCCAAAAGACTACTGATAGGTTAATTGGCCACTGTGAATTCCTCCTGGTATACAGGTTAGGGATAGAATATTGGGGGAGTTGGTATGAATGTGGGGAGAACAAAATTGGATTAGTGCAGGATTAATGTAAACGGATATTTAATGGTGCAGAACAGGTGGTTGAAGAGCCCTGTTCCATCCTGAATTATTCTATGACTGCTGCTGACATTCCATCTCACTTTGATCCTTTTATCCAGCCTTTGGCTCAATTCTTCTGACCATTTACTCTCTATCCATCATTTGCCCCTTCCAATTATCCAATCCAACCTAAACTATTCTGCTCAGTAACCAGTTTCTCTTCAAAAGCCTTCTCATAGTCCATATCTAAGTCTTACCTTAAGTCACCACTACCAACCTTTCCCTCACCCTTGCTCCAGCTGCCCTCAAGCCTATGAAATGCTTACATATTCTGTGTTACTTTAACATTGCTCTATAACAGTAAGCTGTCATATTAAAATATATACCATTGAAAACTATATGAAACAGTTATTATTTTTCAATAACTGCAAAAAATGCTGCAAATACCCATCATGTCAGGTAGCATCCGTGCAAAGATTTACTATTGAGGTTGATAACCTTTCACCATAACTAGGCAAAGTTAGAAAACAAATACATTTTAAACTGTAGAGAATTGGTGAGGTGAATAAAACAATGGGATTATCTATGATGAAGTAGAGACCAAGTGAGATTGAATTACACAAATAGTGATAGTGTCAGCTAAGAGGAGTAGGTGAAGATTTGTTAATTGCAGATGTTCTGTTTGAAGATGAGCTGGAACTGTAAGATACAGGTTACTGAAAATGCTAGAAATCTGAAATGAAAGAGGATGCTGGAAGTACCCAGCAGGAGAAAGAAAAACTTGAGCTTACGTTAATAAATTGATTACCTTTCATCAACATTGCGCAGTTTTGATACAATCTTGAAAGATTAGTTAACTGCAATTGTTGAATTCAATGTTGAGTCATGAAAGCTCCAACACACAAGATGGAAGGTGAGATGCTGTTCATGTTAAGTTTATGTTGAGATTTGTTGGAAAAGTGTAAGAGGCCAAAGACAGAGAGATCAGGATGGGAGTGAGATAGAGAACAAGCAGCAGAAATGGTAATACCACATTTTAGCAGAACTTTAAAAAGATCGGTTGTCAATGAGGCAGCAGTATACTACGCTAAAGATGTATGTTGAATTACTTTAGAAGATAACCATAAACTATTTTAAAAAGATGTCAGAAAGAAGCAAACCAGAATATTTTTAGAACTAAAATATTTGTTACTAGCATGTATTACTGGCTGCTAAAGATTCTGATCTGATCAATTTACAAGTTTTTGAACAAGCTGCTAGAGTATCGATTGTAAAGATTTAATTAGAATGACATTCTCATGTCACGAATACAAAATTATTCTGAACTATGTGTCAAGTGGCTCTTTGCACAGTAATTAAATGCCTTATTGTTGCATGCTTTTTGCTAGTGACATAGGCCATCTAAGATCTGAGAGATCTGCTGCAAAAACAACTCAATTTCTTGAACAGCACTTAGTATAGACTACCATAAGCAACGGGGGGGGGGGGGGGGGGGGGGGGGCGGGAGAAGAAGGGGGAGAATTGGAAAACATCACTGTTGAGCCCTATTTATATGCAGAAGTAAATATATTCAGAAATGTTGTGCTAAGATAGAATTATGCATTTAACAAGTCTTAATGCACTACATGATAATGGACAAAGTAGGTTTTAAATTTCCCAATTTAGAAGCAACAATTATGGCTATGTTCCCATGAGAAATTACTAGGCTACAATTTAGAATTTTTAATAATGGTCAGGGATTAAAACCTCATCTCTTGAAGATGATCCACTTTGCTGGTGTGTGGCTTTCTAAATCTTCAGACCAGCTGTTCCACTGCTTAGACCATTAAATAAAAAAAAGTTACATAACTGTCAATATTAATGTGGAGTGGAATTTGATCAAATCAAAGTACCGCAATCCTGATGTGAAATTACTTCATCAATATGAGACAAGTTTTTTTGCATTCAGTTCCCCAGTGGCTTTCAAATTTTATTGCATTAATATGCACTGGTTAGGGTAACAGACTTTCTCACAAAGATATTTCTATTCAAAGAGAATAATGCATACAAAAATCTCTCTGTTCGTTGTATTGAGTGAATGTGGACAAAGATATCCAATTCTGCTTCTGTAATGCCAATATGGCACATGACATATGTCACAAATATGGCAGACTAGACATTCTGCATCAACTTTTTTCTGCCTTCCTTACTCAAGTCAGACAACTAGTTACTTTAATTTCAGGATTCTGGGTAGCAGCACATATTAACATGCTATGAAGCTAAGCTTTATTATAACAAGGATCTGAACTTTTTCTCAAAATAAATAGCCTGTATACGAACAAGACATATGTTGACTTCAAAGGTCAAATTTCTGAACTCTTCAACCATTGGGAAAGATTTTAGCCAGTGTTTGGGTGCTTCCTCACATGAAGGAAAAGTAAGGAAGCTTTTACTTCCTTTGCTGTATAGCATTTTTCTCTGGTGGCTGTATGAAGTAAAGAAGGAACCAATACAGAAGGCCAAAGGGTAGAATATCAAAGTCAAATATATGGCAAATTAAAATCAGCTTTAATGTACTAACAGTTACTTCTGAAACATCATATTTCTTATCAGTATTTTCATATTTGGCTGCACTCTATATCAACCTATTGTTGGAAATTCCTTAATCTGTCTTTAAAGCTCATGAATTCTGGACAAAACAATTCAACTGCTGGTTTGGAAAAGCAAATGTGAAATGATGACTACTGCAGCCCAAAAAGAAAATCTCATTTTGGAGGAAAATTAAAATCTTCATCAAAACATATCAAAAATTGATGGAAAAAAAACACAAAAAAGAAAAATGTAATGTGAGTGAGACAAGGGTGGGAAAGATCATGAGAATGAGAAAGGTAAAGAGACAAAGGAAGGGAACATAAAGAAAAATATCAGAGGGGGTAAGAGGGAAGAGATTGTTGCTTGCTGCATTTAGCCCAAAATACTAATTTCAGATGTTTAACCAAGTGAAATGTTCTTGCCTTAGCCTATACAGTAAGGCATGCTTTCCATCCCCAGAAAATATGAAAGCCAAACTAATCCATCTATATATTCACATTTCCCAGAATTCCAAGTCTGTGTTGAGTTAGAAAGTATTATTTGTTATGATTCATATCCTATATTGTTATCCAGAGACCCATTTTGGATGTCGTTTTGAACAGAGTGAAACTCCCAGCATTCTTTACCTTTTATTTCAACTATACCTACATATTCAATTTATGCAATCTAGCCTGCATCAGAACAACTTTAGAAAGTAGATAGAGAACTTAACTAGCAACCTTAAATTAGCTGCAAGTTATCAACATATCCAGCCAACAAAGTGAGGACCAGTCTTGCTCAGATTTCCTGTTACGAAGATTTTCTACTCACTTTCTACATAATTTTCCAAGAGGGTCTATGAAGAGCCTCTGCTCTGTGACTGACATCATATAATTGCAGATATCAAATATAATACCAAGCCTCAGAATTAACAAAACTTCAAATGATATTTGTTATGTTTTACAATCATCTTCATAAATGCCTCTTTTTCATGTGGCCAAAATCTGATATATATCTGAATTTTTTGCAAAAATTGTTACCAAAGGTCCTGAATTAAACACATAACACAATCTGATTCCTTTTACTTTTAAATATATTTTCCTCAAACACCTATTTTAACTAATCTCAAGAGCACAGATACTGCTCCTTCACAAAAAATATGCCCTTTCAAAAACATGCTCATTAATATTACTGTTCCAATCATCTGGCAAGATATAATTCTGCTCTGGCTGAAGACATCTTCGAACAATAGACTGCTTCTTTATGGATACTTAATGAATGGGCACATAAAACACTAATTCCATCACAACAGGACCCAAAACAATTCATGCCAAATAAGTTAATGCTGGAGTGAGCAATACATTTTCAAGCAAAGTAGAATCCCAATCTTTATCGAAACAAAGATTATTCCACCTATTATTTAATTTATAGATGGGTAGAAGTGACACACACACTGCACAGTACAGTGCTATAGCCTATTTTGACTGAAGACAACTGAACAAACTTGCACGAACCTTGCATTTTTCCATAACCAAATAAAGTGAAGATTAAGACATGCTTGACAAATTAGGCTTAAAGCTAAAGGATCAAAATCAAAGAAACAAGCCACAATAAAGGATTATGGGTGGTATTGAATAGCTTTTCCATGCAGATAGTGATGAAAGAAATTAAGGGAAATTTCTTTTATGGTAATCTGCAATGACTGGATGGCAAGCTGAAAATCTAAAATGGATTTTCAGGAAGGTATTAACTCATTGCAGCAGGAACACGTTTAGTTTCCTTTATAAGGTGTGAAGAGTAATATGGCTCAGATTCCCACGTTTCTGACTGCACTTATTCTTGTGTTAAGGTCCACTGTTCTTATAGTTCGGCAAAGCAATGATTCGAGGATGTAGTATTCCTGTACCTAGTTAGTGCTGCTTCTGATTTACTTAAATTTACTGATTGTTGTCTCTGAACAATAGTTCACTTTTGAATGTTTATAGCACTGCTGTGGTTTCTATCAATGCAGTTGATGAATTTCCCATTTTGTATTATGATATCAATAATTGCTTTCAGGTCCAAAAGTAGAATAATTCAAGTCACCTAACCATATTATCACAGTCTTTTGGAGTCTTAACTCAGTTCACTCAGTTGAGAATAACGTGGGAATTAAGTGCTTATGACTGAATTTTCTTGGATAACACATTACATTTTATGAGGCAGCACAATATGCCAGCCTGCCATGATAGAGGAAGTTAAGATCCAGTATACTACCATCACTTCCATGTCTGGTGTTGACAAAAAGCACAGAATGAACAGAGTGACAAACTGACACTTTCCCAACGGGGGAATCAAAGTGAATAAAATGATCAGTAATATGTTAAAAGCAGAAAATGATGATAATATTCAGCGGTCAAGCAACATCTGTGGGAAGAGAAACCAAGTTAAAGTTTCAGGTTAACGGCCTTTCAGAGTCTATAGCAGTGATGTACACCTGCCACAGATATCCCATAGCAGAGAAATAGACATCTCTTTAGGGTTCTTTCCAGGCTGACCACCCAAGTGAAAACAAAACAAAAGCCTGCTGAAACACTGGACTAGATATTACAGTACTAATTTTGGGGAAATAGCAATGTCTTCGTGATTTTTGCATATGCTTAATTTAAAATGGAAATCCCAAAGTTGCTGCTAGTGATTTAGAACACCAAATAAACTGGGCTGTTTAGTTCTCTTCAATGGAATCAAGGGCAAACACTTAAATCAGCAAGAGGTTAAGCTATTTGTAAACTATATAATATGAAAATTTTACACTTTGATGGATGAAGACTATGGGAATCGTTAAACTGTACTAAGCCATGTTTAATATTTATTACCAGGCACTGAAACGCCCTCCGAAATGTTATGTATATATAATCCAATTCCTGCATGGAGATAAATATGGGGTATTTTGAAATAAACAATTCAGATTTTTCTTTAATCTTGTAAACACATTCCTATATTTATTTAGCATTCTAAATGATGCCTAAAAAGTTGACTTAAATTGGGCCTTCCGCTTCCTAGTTTGAGAAAATTATCTTATTTACTACACTGGAATACAGGAAATTCTTGCCATTGAGATGATTAGATCTTTGCGGGTTACTTTCTTCCAGGTAAATGGCAACCACCACTGACCAAGCTATTAACTTCTTTTTCTATGCCAATTGTATTCCTCGCACTTCCCCAATTATCATCATCTTGGCAGTACCTCACCTGTGTACTGTGATACACAGTTACTAATTAAATCCAAATATATGCAAGAGGTTGCATGTGATACAAATATTGATCACAGGAAAGACTATCCTCACATGAACAGATACTGACATTTCATGGGCCTAGTTCAAAATCATATTAATATTAACATTAGTTGGTATATATCAGAGGCCAATGATGTCAACAAACTTTAGTTCTTTCCTGCAGTAGGAGCAACCCAGCAATTAAGTACAAAATGAAATGAGCCATCAGTTGGATTGACCCACGCTGCAAACAGTTAAAGGGCCTTTATTTCAACACCTCTGTCTAACAAGTATCATTTGGTAACTAACATTTTCTTTTATTCTGTTCATTTCTATTATTGTCAAGTTGTCTTTCGCCTGCTGAGAAGAATCATCCCACCATTTAAACAAAGAAGATTCAAAACAAAACACTGATTTAAAATTGAAGTACTGAGGTCAACTGCAAAGGAACTGAATCAATAGGGTCATTAATCTACAGATGAATCAGCAAATGTAACTTAATTCAGCTTCCCTAGAGTCTCAGTAACCTAAGTATGTCATTGCCACTCTTCAAGTAGTTTAATAATCAACTGAAACAGCTGGAATAAAAACATTCTCAGAAAGTCAGAAAACATTCTGATGATACAATTTTGCATAGCAAACTTAATGCAAGAAATTACAAATATAACCATGTTGTAATGGTGCAACATTCACCAAGGTAAATGGTTTTTGTACCAAACTGTTATACTGCAAACAAGCAGGGAGTAGAGGACAGTAGTCAAAACTGCCTGCCCATAAATGTTCTCATCACTCCCTAATGAGAAATCTGCACTTGCACATAGCCCAGCTCTCACAGATGGTCAGGAGTCACGACTGGGTTATCCTAGCCAACCCAACATCGAGTTACCAGTACGCATCCTAGGCATAAACAAATTTTATTTCACATCACAGAAGAGTCTTGATATTCCATCTTCATTAGGATAGGAATAACTACACAGATTTTCATTTTCAAAGATTGATTTTAGGCATTTCAGAAGAAAGGAACTGGGACAGGAATGGTCATTTCAGTCTTTTGTAGGCTTAATGTTCTTGATGTGCAGTAAAGGAGCCACCTCAACTGTTTCTCAAATTCATAGTCTCGCACAAACAAGAAATTAAAAGAAAGCAATAATAATCACCTTCTCTGTCCAGAAACTTCATTGTATGAGAATACTGGACTAACTCACAGCAGTAATTTTAATTGTTACATCATCTTAAACCTGTTTTACATCTTGCAATGATTCCTGACTTGTCCAGTTATAACCAGTAACTGGTTAAAATTAATAGTGCGTCGGGATTACAAGTGAACAGTCACAGCTTGAGTGGGAAGACTGCATCCACCTGCTGAACCAATAGTCTTATGTGAATCACAAACAGAGTAAAAGAATGTCTCGAAATTCACTTTGTAATAGCTTAGTACATTCCAAAATGATCGATCTATACAAATCTGCACAGTTGCCTTAAAAAAAACTCATTCACTGGCACAGCAGAGTGCATTTTCTATCACTTTGTATGCTACTACTTTTGCAACTCAAAAAAGCAGTCTGGTGTTGCACTGAAAATAGTACCCTTATCTGCAAGTGTCAGTATCACAGACTAAATCCCAAGAGTATAATAACTTTCAGGATGGAGTTTATTTTTAATAAGCATCACCAAACAAGGAGAATAAACCCAATGCAGTGTTTGTGAATTGGGCCAAACATATTCAAAAAGGTATTCAAAGAGATTTTCCCTATTATTATAAATAACAGGGATTCATTCTTTGGCAAATTCTGAAGCAAGAGCTGAAGGAGCAGCCATCCGGGAGGAAAGTACCCTAGGAGGCCAGAGTTGGAGGATCTTGGCACTTGTCAGGTTGGAGGAATTTAAACATGAAGATGAAAATATTAAAATTAATACACTGTTAGACCAGTGGTGGATCTTGCTCACTTATATACACAAATGAAGATCAAGTTCAATAGTGTAGGTTGGGATATAGTAACAGAAATTTGGATAAGTTTGATTAATGAAGATAAAAGGTGAGAGCCAGAACAATGCAACACTGGAATAGTTAACTCTGGAGGGAACATAATCACAGATGAAGGCTTAGCCAGGCTAAGGCAAAATTGGTGGTGGGTTGCACTGAATGACAACAGGCAGTCTTCATGATAGAGAGGCCATACAGAATCGTAAAATTCCTAGAGCACATTAGATGGTCCATCAGCCTAGCAAGGCTGTCCTGTTTTTGTACAATTCCCTAGTCTTCTCCTGCAGCCTTGCAATTTTCTTCCCCCATATCCAGTTCTTTTTGAAAGCAAACTTGAATCTGCTTCCACCACTCCATCAATGCACTTCAGTTTCTGGGAACCTCTCAACATTCTCTGCTCTGTTCTAAAGGGAACAATCCTGGACACAAGCAGATTGTGGTATTTTGGTATATTAAAGGCTTTACACGAAAACATAGATGGGGTCAGAAACTCAGGTTACAGTCAAATAGGATGCCAAAAATGGGAGTTGTTAATTTTGGAAGGGTGGCCATAGAGGGAGGGATGCATCAGTAGCAAGCGTACCGAGTTTGCGGTAGAGGTGTAAAACAATAGAAGTTTAACGACAAAGAAGTCACAATTCACATTAATAACTTCAATAGCTTGACCAATGGCTCTTGGAACATATCAAGCTAACAGCTCTTTCCAGATCCAACCAGAAAGTGTTAACTGAATAAGGTTTTGGGCAACAGTTGGGGACCTAGATTTGACCTCAGCATTCCAAGGAAAATAATCAGAGTTTTCCCTCTTGCCTGCTCCAGAGACATTGCTTTTGAGGTGCAATATGGTCTTCTCAACTTGCTTGCAGTCAGCAGTGGAGGCAAAGCTGGCCTGAATAGGCTGCCAAGGGATGGAATCAAGGACACTCACATCAAGGACAGAATCATCTTTGTGGAGGTCTTTGAAGTGTTCCTTCCAGTGGGCATTGATTGCCTCTCTATCCCTAATGATTTCATCCCAATTTCTGGCTCTCAGTGAGGTGGGGCCTTGGGTGTTGGGCCATAACTCCTACAACACTGAAGAACATGCTCACATCATGGCTATTGGCAAGATGCTGAGCCTTCAGCGCTCTCTTCATTCACCATCTGTTCCCTGTGATCCAGGAATGGGTCTACAACTGATCTAGTCTCGTGAAGACAGGTGTCAAAAGAGTCTGTGTCATTAAGTTCAATGTTTTCAAAGTTTACTTGACATTTCTCGCTGCAATGTTGCATCACACCTCCAAGAAATTTCTTGTGGGAGATTAGCTAATCTTTAGAACTAATGGGAAGCTGTTTAATCTATGGGGAATACATTCCATAACCAATGTTGCCCAACCTCAGTCATCAAGCAGCAAGCCATCATCAAACTTTTCACTGAAGCTCACCAGATCTGCAGGACAAAGGTCCTCTACCAACCCACCCCTGCTACACTAAACTATCCTTTAACAACAATGGCGATGTCAAGATCCTGGAAAATGTGAACCGCTTCCCGCATCTCAGGAGACACTGCTTGGTGAAGACAGATCAATGATGAAATGCATCACTGCCTTTGGTCAATTAAGGAAAAGGGTATTTGAAGATCGGGACATCAGACCTGGCACAAAACTCATGATCTACTAGGCAGCAGTGATCTTGCCTTCCTACATGCCTCTGAGTTTGGACTTCCTACAGGAGGCATCTCAAGGCACTGAAAGAAAGATACCACCAACACAACTAAAATCCTCCAAATTCACCGGAAGGATAAGCAAAGCAAAGCGATGTCAGTGTCCTCTCCTAGATCAACATCCCCAATACAGAGTCCTAAATTACACTCAGCCAATCACACTGGAAAAGGAGCACTTAGGATGGTATTGAGTGCCTCAAGGTTATGCATTGGGTGAAAACAAAGGTGGTGGAAGGGATGGCCCACCTCAAAAACTACCCAGCCCATCACCTACCACCTGTTCATCTGCAGAAAAGTCTGAGAGTCCCATATTGACCTCATTAGCTCAAGATTGCACAAAACTGGAGTAGGAGTACAATGTCATTGATCCAAGGTACTGCTAGAGAAGAAGTGTATTTAATGTGAAAAGAGAACATCTATAACCACTCAGCTTGAGTTAGAATCTTTAAACATTGCCTCATGCCTCTCATCTGAAGTGTATGGTCAGCACTTTAACAATGCACTTGAGCAGGGATGGAATTCACAGCTTTGTAACTTATAGTCTATCCTACAAAAAATGAATAACAGAGCTATGCTGTTACGCATTACAAAATTGCACTTCAAAAAAGTCACAAAATTGCAAAACTCAAAATATATTAAACAACTTTTTAAAAAGTCAATTATTTCAATTTCAGAAAAAAGTCCTTTGGAAAACTACACCACATACATTTTCTGTTTGCAATACAGTGGACAGCGTAGCCTTGTAACATATCAAGTCTGGACCTTTAAGCCCTCAAGGGTATTCTTGTTAACTTGTATAGAACTGTACAAAGGCCAGCAAGCATTTGCATCTTCTAATAATTGCATCTACCTGTCTTTTTGCCTCAAACATTTGTAAAACTTCAAAGGCAATTGGAATTAAATTAGAACTTCGAGTATTATGCATGTTTATCAACTTTGTAGCTGGTGATTTATGAAGTGGCAATTTTAAGGCATTAATTTAGCCTTACAAAACACTTTTTAAATAAAAAGGAAGTGGCTGTTAAGAAAATTAAAAATCCTGGAAAAATTCAATTTTAAAACATGCATCTGTTTGATGCATCATCACTGTGTTTAACTCAATACTTACATTACAAACAGGGCAGCATTTTCTTCAACTTAACAAGACAACTTGCCAGGTTTCAAGTGTTCACTTTCAAACATAACATAATAACTTTCTACGAATCCTACGTACGTAAAAGGGCAAAGCAAGACTTATGAAAGTATCAAAATTTCCACACTGCTCCCATCAGTGTTTTCTGTGCCCTGTTATTCCTCAGCTAAACTTAAACTGATTATTTCTTCCTCTTCTGAGCAAAGATCCTTTCTTAGTATTGACCTAATATGATCTTTTATTACCAAAGCTAACTCACCTCTTGCATTTTATCTTTCCAAAATATCAAGAATATTCAGATTCCTGCCTTCATCACCTTACAAAGTCTCTGTAATGGCTATGAGACCGGCAGAAAGCATCTGGCCCGGATGGAGTCCCTGGCCATGTCCTTAGATTTTGCGCAGATCAGCTGGCGGGGATACTTGCAGGCATTTTTAACCTCCTCCTACTTCATTCTGAGGTTCCCACCTGCTTCAAGAAGACCACTATCATCCCAGTATCGAAGGTAAAATAAGGTAACGTGTCTTAATAACTACAGCCTGGTGATTCCGACATCCACCATCATGAAGTGCTTCAAGAGGATGGTCATGGCACACATCTACTCCAGCCTCCCAGACAACCTTGACCCACTGCAATTCATCTACCATCGAAACAGGTCCACAGTGGATGCCATCTCCCTGGCCCTACACTCATCTCTGGAGAATCTGGACAGAAAAGACAATCACATTAGACTATTGTTTATTGACTACAGCTCCACCTTCAATACTGTAATTCCAAGGAAATTCATCTCAAAACTCCTTGACCTGGGACTCAACACCTCCCTTTGTAACTGGATCCTTGACTTCCTGATCAACAGACCACAATCTGGATAGGCAGCAACACCTTCACCACAAACATCAACACTGGTGTCCCATAAAGCTGCGTCCTCAGCCCCCTACTTTACTCCCTATACATTCACGACTGCATGGCCAAATTCTGCTCTAACTCCTTATATAACTCTGCAGATGATGCCACCCTAGTGGGCCAAAGCTCAAATAGTGATAAGTTGGAGTACAGGAAGGAGATAAAGAGCCTAGTAGCATGGTGTCCCGAATTACTCCCAGAAACTCCTGCCATTGCTGCTGCACCATCTTCCCTGTTATGGCCCCCTTCTAGTTAACTCTGGCCAGCTCCTCCCTCATGCCTCTATAGTTACCTTTACTCAATTGTAATACCATCACATCAGTATGTTTTGACTTAAGCAACTGCCAACAAGATCTGGTATTAACAGGACACTGAACTTTAGACTGACGTAAAAGAAGTTCAAACGAACTGATTTGTTGTATTGTGAACCTAAGGTCAAAATGCTGCCCTTGGCAAAAAAAAAGTTAATGTAAATCATAGATAAACACACAATTCTTCATTTTTTCCCTGGAAACCAATCCAGTAAGACTATTTCATATAATCCCACAATTTATTCTTGATAATGACAAACTCCTGCAACAAAGTGATTTTCAGAATCTTTTACTGATTTAGCAGATTGAGTAGTGTGTGTTTTGACAAGATATCACCTACAGCTGCTATTCCTAAAAATAGTCCCAGTGCCAGATATGTATACAGGGGTACTGACGTTCCTCTAGTATTTACATAAGCTATACAGAACCTCCCAGTTTGAAATAAACAGACAAAACAATAATTACAGAAATATCACAAGAGAACCAAAAGTTCAGTCATAAGCTAATACTAATCTTCAACTCAAGTCCAGCCGCACTTCTTGGTTTGTGTCAGATAACACTGCTTTGAGGGAGTGAAGGAGAGTAACATTAAACTGAAAATCATAACTTTAAAAAAAACCCTTCCAGGAAAAAGTACACTTAAAATACACATGTAGGTCCGACAATGCAAGTTTGGAAAAATTAATTACACCTATTGCACCAGATTAAATTGTATACACTTTGGAAGGGCAGTAAGAAAATAAATTTTATTGCTACCACAAGTGCCAATTTGCAAACCCAGATGATTAGCCAGTAATCATCAAATCTGAGTCCTCTTGGTCCCCATGACAGTGACCTCTTGTTGCTCACAAGCTACCCCATACACACAATGTTAAGATCTGTAACAAAACAGACCTAACACTTGGTATCAATTTTACAGTGAAATGACAGAGATCACATTACAACCAATTTTATATTTATACAGCATATTTCACATTGTCATATATTGTTTGTTCAACATCTGCACCAAATACACATCATTAGAATGCCAACATCCAAGATTCCCATCAATACTAATCAATTCTGAAGACCTGACTTCTTATAACAAAGGCTGCGCCATCATTACTGCTAAGTCTTCAACTTAAGACTTAACATTTTAAAAGAATACATAGAGTCTGCTACAACTTCAGAAGGAAAAAAGAAACTAACCATCCTGTTTGTTCTGAACCAAAGTTAGAGGCTTTAGAGGCAAAGGGCAACTAGCTGTAATATCTGTATGTGGATTGTTAATACTTTGCCACCATGCCCAATTCCACATCCTACCAGTCTAAGCAGTAATAAACATGGCTGTATATTTGTGATTGTCTCAGAAGTGCTTCAGATTGGCAGCAGCTGGATGGAATTTATAAATGAGGCATAAATCGATCAATTTATTATTCACAGAACAAGGCTGTTGCTGGAACACAAAATGTATATAAACAAATTTTGTACGTCTACAGTAAATCACCTCTCAAGAATCTCAGGACATTTCCCAGTTCTTTATATACGATTAATTATTTTTACAATCCCTTAGATATGTGAACATTACTAGCCCACAAATAGCACTTGCTGAGGCAGGAGCATTGGCCAGAGAACTGCAAGTACTCCCAGGAAGACCAGGGCATCAGATTACCACCTCAATGGAATAGCAGTGCCTAAAAGTCTGTGGCACTTCCCTATTATTGACATGCCATTTTACATTAATATCATGGTCACATTTTGATTAGATTACATCCCATCAATTAGACAAATTCACAATTTAACTCAAAAAGAGGCTTTTGAAAATGAAACATCATTTACTTTTATGAATTACAACAGTTTGTATTTAAAGAATTCCTTTAATATTGCAACCCTTCACCTGAACTTCCCAAACTGAGGCACAATACAGGAGCATTCTCAGAAAAAATTGACACCAGCTTACATATCAGAGTAAGCAAGCTATAACTTGGGCTGGAAATTATAAGTTACTAACACAATTTATGAGATTCTTAAAATAACTTATGTAATATCTTTTGGTCTATTTGCATCGCTCATTTGCAATTTTTTTTCTTTTTTGTATTTTCAAAGTTGAAACTTTCATTGGCAGTTTTGTCCTACATTTTATCAACTTCAATTTAACACAGATAATTTAATGAGATGGTCAAATATGCAAAATGTAAAGTCCTCTCTGCTATAAAATTAGAAGTTTTTCAGCTGAGGGGTCAAGCTAGCTTTTAAAAATTTGCATTTTTAAAATATATACCATCTTGAAATCTATGTTTTCAAGAGTAACATCTGTGCTTTTCTGATGTAGGAGCCATAACTTAGACTTGAGCAGTCCAACTGGACAAACAAGAGAATGACGTCATTATATTCTACCCATCAAAAACAAGCACCCAGTTCACCATCAGATCCAAGCATCCAGCCGACCCACAAAACCTCCTGTGTCCATAACACCAAATGGATCAATATCCCACTCTAAATTGTATATCATAAACTGCAGAAACAATGCAAGTTTGTGGTAGCAAATCGGATGAAATAGTTTTAATGTCACAGTTTATGTTATCAATAAATGTGAGAAAGAGGCCAGAAGGACATAACTGCTACACACACACACACAGTCTTATTTTGTTATTTTACAATACGTTTTTAAAATTATTTTTTTAAATATTGTCTTTTCCCCTTGTGATTTTGTTTGAACACTGAGGGCATGACATTGCTTTCAAAGTAATTTTTATAAAGCCAAAATGCATAATTTAATCATTTCCATCAAACTGTCAAATAAGTAACACGTGACCAACTACAAAGTTTTTTTATTTCAGTCTCTAAATCTAAAACATGATTTGAAAAGGATTTGAAAATTATAGAAACTATTCTTTAAATAAGTAAATCCACTTTGCAAACACCAGCCTGAGTGAGTGACTGGTACCAAACTCCTGAAACAGACATTCTATTTGGAGCTCTGTCATTACTAAGTGGACACAGGAAAGGATCAAAGGATGTGCTTAAAGCCTCCTTGAAATAAATGCAACATACCTACCGACTCATGGAGATACTTGGCCCATGACCACCCAAAGTGGAGAAGGAACATTCGAGATGGTATTGAGAACCTGGAGGTCATGCTTCAGGAGCAAACAGAGGGCCCATGTAAGCAGCAGAATGGCATGGACCACCTCACAAGCCAACCATCCACCCACCTCATCTATGGAAAAGTCTGCAGTTCCCACAGTGGGATTCTGAGGTGATGAATGAGATCAAAAACAGAGTGGAGGCAAGTCATCCTCAACTGTGTTGAACTGCGTGAGAGGAAAATATAGTGCTTCCTCCAGAAAATATATTTTAAGAAAAAAATGAGAAGGTAGTGCCTCATTTTTTTAAAATGCTCTTAATGGATGGGTAAAAAAAAAGCAGGGAGTAGCCAGGTTAGCTGTTATTTCCCTGCCGCATGTTGGTGAAACTGGCCAGTAACACAAAAGAAGCAATTTCACCAGGTTGGTCCTTAACGAACATGGCTACAGCCTTTCCCTTCTCCTCAATTATTTTTCCTCCTACTGTTCTGAAAGTAAAACTTACTTAAGCTGCCTTACACAAGTGACCAGTATAACCATGGATCTCAAAAGCAATTGTGAAGGTGCCATTCAATTATACTGAACCTGATAGTTCAGCCATATTTGATATTCATCTGACGAGTAAACATACCCAGTAGGAGTTACTGGAATTTTGGCTAATATTCCAGTAACAAGGAAACATTGTGAACAGAGACAGATTTACATAGCATTTGACCCAAGATAAGTTAACCTAGCACAGGTTAGCAAACGAACTTCAACAAACTTAGTTCCAGGAGGCAAAAGAGAACATTTCTTGAAAACAGGCTGTGATGCAACTAAGGATATAGTATAATATTAATATAGTATTAATTATGCTGTAGCTACAGTTAACATGAAATGTGGTTGGGATGCCAGGACTTGGTACACTCGTGGACCAGGCTGCAGGCTAATGTGGTTTGATTATCTTGGCTTTATCAAATTCAAAGCCACTATAAATCACCAACAAAAGGACTGAAAAATAAATAATTTTTGAATTTAATTGGATTCAGCCTCATGATACACAATCCATTTCTTCCCCAACTTGGAACCTCCCTAAGAGGTGAAGTTATGCATACTGATTTAAATTAACTATTTTAAATCATCTGATTTTCAATTGGAAAGAAACAAACCTAAGAACTGTTCTAGTTTCTTGACTGGGACCAAACAAGAATATTGGTTTTAGCTTGATATTCCACAAAAGACAGAAACATCAGAAATAATGCCTCCTTTGCCCACAGAAGAGAGAAAATACTGAAATTATTATATTGAAATGTTGTCTTATGTTTTATCTTTGCAAGATGTTACCAAAGGCTTGGAGCACTAAATCAACAAATGATTCAAATAAATAGTCCATATATTGCTTTGAAACCAAAGGGCAGTGCACATTCCAAATTAAAAATTACACTTCTTCATTACGAAGCCAGTGTATGCAAATAGCTGATCACTGTCTGTGGTTGCATGAAAATTGATAACAATCTTGTCTCAAGAAATGACGGGCTTTAAGTTATCCACTGAAAATAATAAAAATCTAGTTTATTCATTTGTTTTGATTCATATTTTTAAATTGCAAATGTGATTTCCTGTATGTTGATTGATGTTGCCCTTAGTAAAAAACGGAATTCACCTTGGAAACAAATGTCATAAATATACATTCACTTCAAACACATTTACAATTTAGACAGCTATGGTGCATTCTGTGCTGCTTTATGAAATTGGTTGAAGGACTAGAGAAACACTATACATGCTCTGGCTGGGAGGGTAGAGGGCAAGAACAGAGCTGTAAATAGATGAAACACAGTTGTGGTCTCTATCAATTCGATGGTTTCTCATCTATTTCCTGCAAGTCTGCTTTCATCCCTCTCCTCCAAGCCAGAGCAAGGATAGCGTTCCCCTGATCCCCAGCTTCTATCCTACCAGCCTCGACATTCAATGGATTATCCTTCAAAATTTCTGCCACTTTCAATGACCAATACAAACAGAAAAGCCAAGTTATCTGAAGGCTGCAATGTGCCCAGATGGAAGATGAGATGCTGTTCCTCAAGCCTACATTGAGCCTCTTGGGAACAGTGCAGGGGGCCAAAGAAAGGCAACTTGGAATGGGATGGAGAAAGAAAGTGACAGAAGCTCAGGGTGCCCCTGGACTGACAATAATTGGTCTGTGAAGTGGTCACTCCAGTTCCATACCCCTCTCATGGCATTTTCCCATGCAACCACAGGAGAGCTAATACTTCCTCTTTTCTCTTGGCCCTTGCCACCATCCAGGGTCCCAATTAATTCTTTCAGCTAAAGCAGTAATTCACTTGTACTTCTTCCAATCCAGTGTATTGCACTCAGTGCTTACAACACAGTCTCCTCTACAGCAGAAAAACAAAATGCAGATTGGGTGATCGCTCTGTGAACCAACTCTGCTCAATCCAAAGGGGGCACCCCGACCTTCAGTTACCTATTACTTTATTCTCCATCCCATTCCAACCTATTTGTCTGTGACCTCCTGCACTTCTCCAACGAGACCCAAGGTAAGCTTGAGGAACAGCATCTCAGCATCTGACAATACAAGTAGGTGGTGGTGAAAGCGGCATAGGACATGCTTGCCTTTGTCAACTGAGTCACTGAGTTCAAGAGTGGGGACAGTTACAGTTGTAGAAAACGTTGGTTGGGCTGCACTTGGAGTGTTATGTGCAGCTCTGTTCGCCACACAACAGGAAAGATGTGTTTAAGCTCGAGAGTGTTAAAAAAAGATTCACAAAGATGTTGTCTGGATTGGAGAGCTTGAGTTATAATGAGAGATTGGATAGGCTAGATCTGTTTTCTCTGGAGCAAAGGAGGCTAAGGAGGTATATACAATTATGAGAGGCATAGATATGCTAGATATCCAGTGTCTGTTTCCCAAGGTAAGGATGTACAAACTAGAAGGAACAGGTTTAAGGTGAGATGAAGGTTTAAAGGGGATCTGATTTGGACTTTCACAGAGGAAGTGAAAGAAAGGTTTACTCCTGGATAACTGGTTTGTTGTAATAAGAGAGATTAAGAGAGATTAGAATGAGAGGTGGTGATTTAATTGAAATATATAAAATTCTTATGGGACTTGACAGTGTTAATATTTCCTTTGGCTGGGTAGTCTGGAACCAGGTTTCATAGTCTGAAATTAAAGGGTTGACCATTAAGGACCAAGACAAGAAGAAATTTTGCTTTCCAAGAGGGCAGTGGAGGTTAGATTGCTGAATGTGTGGCAGAGTAGTGCTGCAGGTAGTACAGGTCTCAAAACTTCAGCAACACAGGTTTGATCCTGACCTCTGGTGCTGTCTGTGTGGAGTTTGCACATTCACTCTGTGACCAAATGGATTTCATGCTGGTGCTCTAGTTTCCTCTTACAATACAAAGATGACAGCACTTTCCAAACCCAAAACCTCTACCAGCTCGAAGGAGAAGGGCAGCAAAGGCACCACCTGGAAGTTGTCCTCCTAAGTCAGACACCATCCTGACTTGGAAATATATCACTGTTCCTTCATCAGCAATAGGAAATTCAAGAGAAATAAATACTGTATTATTCAAAACTAATTCACAATTATATAGCTAATTTTTGGAAGTTGCTTTCTGTTACTCCAATCAAGGAGTGAGGCATCAACAACCACTTGCATTTAACACACTAAAACACTGCAAGGCATTTCAAAGGAACATTATCAAACCATTTGACAGAGTCACACAAGGCAATAATAGGACAGGTTTGGTCAAAGAGAGAGGTTTTACAGAACATTTGAAAAGAGTAAACAGAGAAAATTAGAGGGATTTCCAGAGTTTACAGCTTTGAAGCTGAAGGCATGATCACTAATGGTGTAATGAGTAAAATTGTGAATGCTCAGGAGGCCAGAATTAGAAAAGCATTAATATCAGGGAGGCCTATGGAGCGTTAGAGATAAAATGACAGATGAGATCGTAGAGGGATTTGCAAAGGATGGAACTTCAAACAAAAAGATGTTGATTAACTGGGACATCTGCTCCCTAAGCACTATAGTAATTTCAATCTTACTGCAATTCCATTGTATTTCTTTCCCTATTGTCACTCTGCAATTCTAGATAGAACTTTCCTTATAGTTCCTGACAGCAAGGTACATGACCTGATATTCATGTATATAAAACGTTTGTTATCTGCAGAGACATACTAAGTGATGGCAGCTCATCTAAATATTTATAATGATGCCCAATTTCAGGCCAGCTTCGCCTCAAGGTCCGGGAGAGTTCTCTGTGGTGCACTACTTTTGTGCCCAAACTTAAGCCATCCTAAATTTTGAACCACAGCTTATCACCATGGCAACCTTGGCCTCACCCTAACAGAGATATTCTACCTGACCTATCCATCCTTCCCCCATCCTCCCTGCAACTTAAAACCAACTTTTTTCTTTCTTTCCCAGCTCTAACAAAGGGTCATTGACCCAGAATTTTAACTGTTTCTCTTTCAAAGATGCTGCTTGAACTATTTCTGGCATTTTCAGTTTTATTTCAGATTTCAAACATTTGCATTTTTTTTATTTCTGATTTCTAGACTATTGAATTAGAGAGTTTACAAGTTACCCTTATTGATGATAGTAAGTTCAGTCACAAAACTGGAACATCCATGAGCCATTTGGGTGGTTGGAAAAGGAAAAAAAAAGGAGAAAAAGAGCCTTAATTTTTTTTCATAGAAAATCTGCAATGTCATAACTATAATTTTATAAAATGTTACTTTTAATTTAGTAGAAGTAACTGTTCATGCAATCAATCTATTAATCCAATTTTCATTTTTTCACATAACAGCTATCAAATTAAGTTACTTTGATTGTGATTTTTTGATCAAACTTCAATAGTCCATCTATTCATGACTGAAGTGACAAAATACATTATATTGCAAGAGTTCTGTTATCATATTCCATGAAACTCAAATGTCAAACAAAGATTACAACATGTTAGCTACAAATAAAGAGCAACAGACAATTCAAACAGTTGTTATTAGGACCATTTGTTCTTTGTCACCACAGCCAAGAGATAATACTTTAACTCAGTAAAGTAATCCATAATTTAAACAAAATATTTCTGGAATAATTTTCCCAAGATGGCAATACAATGCCATTCTGAGCATATAAAGACTGTAGGAATCATCAGCAAATTTTACTTCCACTTGTCGCAATATTCAGCAAACGGTCACACAGAAATACCATGACATTTTGTAATTCACAATGCTGATGAATTTGGATAACAAAATGTTACTCCATTTTTACCACACTGGCTTCAGAAATAATGGATAAATAGATTCTTCTGTCTTTTATTTTAATGAGGGGGTACTGCATTTCAACTGTCTCGTCTCCTGTGGCAGAGACAGGGTAGACAGTCAGAGTCTTTTTCCCATGGTACAGGTATCAAAAACAAGAGGGCATAAGGTTGAGGTGAAAGAAAGGAGTTTTAAAGGGGATTTGAGGGGAAAGGTTTTACTTTAGCATAATAGGTAGTGGAGTCAGATACAGTCACTTAATACTCAAGGCATTGAAGGATATGGACGCAGTGCCGGCAAATGGGATTTGTGTAGATGGACAAGAAGATTGGCATGGATGTGGTGGACCGAACGGCCTATTTCTGTGCTGGAGAAACAAAGCACTGCATATGCAGGAAGTCTTTTGTTTTCCTCTCCTTCCCACCCCCCATGGGGCCCCTGCCTCCATACCTGTGACCCATCCCCTGCTGAATCTGCTCTCCCCTCCTCCCCCACATCTGCCTATCACTATCTCTTACCTGCATCTACCCATCACCACCTTGTGGCCAACCCCGCCTCCCCTCTTTTGTCCACCTATTACTGCTCTGTTTTCTCCCCCGTATACTGGGCTTCCCCTTTTCCTATCTTCAGTCCTGAAGAAGGGTCCTGACCTGAAATGTTGACCATCTGTTTTTCTCCACGGATGCTGCCTGACCTACCGAGTTCCGGCAGCATCGTTTTTTCATCTATTTCTGTGCTGTACAACTCCAACTTCAACATCATCATGAATTTGAATAGCATCTTTATCTTAGTGAAATGTCCCAAGATAACTTGATTGAATCATAATGAAACAGTGAATCACATAAGGAACTATTATGTCCAAAAGCTTTATCAATTTTTTTTTAGTAATCCAGCATCAGAGGCTGAGGGGTGACCTGATAGAAGTGTACAAAATTATGAGGCATAGATAGGGTAGATAGTCAGTGTCTCTTTCCCAGGGCAAAAATGTCAAATACTAGAGTGTAGATTTAAGCTGAGCAGGGGAAAGTTTAAAAGAGATTTGCAAGGCACATTTTGTTTTTATAAAGGAAATGGTAGGTACCTGAAACATGCTGCCAGTGGAGGTGGTGGAAGCAGATATGATAGCAACATTTAAGAGGCATTTAAACAGGCACATGAACAAGCAGGGGATGGAGGGATATAGATCATGTGGAGGCAGATGCGATTAGTTTAAATTGGCATCATGGTTCATACAGGCATTGTGGGTCAAAGGGCCTGTTCCAGTGGGTGTTCTATGTTCTAATTATGCTAACTGGGCAGTGTTTTCCTGCTTTCTATTCCCTTGCCCTTTTAGGTATTGCAATTTTCCTATCTCATGTAACTTTTGCTACTCGTAATATTGCAGTTAATGCTTTCTTCCAAGACTATTGCTTTGCAGACTGGTAATTTTTCCCTGCACAGAGTCCCTTATAAATTAAAACCTAAAATAGCAGTTATCTTTTGACTATATTTCTTTGTACTAGCAACAATCTTGGATTTGCTCTGAAAGAGCAAAATGATGTGCTGCCCTATGATTATATTCAGGCTAAGGCTTAAAGAGTTATATTATGCAGAATCAAATAACAACAAGAAACTGATGATACCACACTTAATTTGAATAATCCAAAAAAACTGTTCTGCAAGACTCCAAAGTCTTTGCAATTCTTCTTGGCAGGAAGTGGCATCATTCCCTCACTAAGCTTCCTAAAGCAGAAAGCCAAATAACATAGGATCCACAATAAATTGTACTGGGCAATCTCCCTTTGATATCCCAAAGTGACACAAAGTGGTCAGTGAACCAAATGAAGGCTGAAAGTGGCCAGTGAACCAAACGAACTCTCCTAGGTTGACCTCCGAACCACTGAACTTCTAATTACAGTCAGCCATCTTCTATGGGTGGGCTACATCATCTGCATGGTTAACACCAGGCTTCCAAAACTTGCACTCTTTTTTCAGCTCGAGGACAGCAAAAGGATGCTCTTGAAATGTCTTTTAGAATACGTAATATTCTCATTGACTCATGGGGTATGTGGCTTTTGATTTCCCAAAATGGAGAAGGATCCAAGGAGGCATTGAGCAGTCTCTTCAGTGGCAGCACTTAGAGGCCAAGAGAAAATGGAAAAGGAGCTCCCAAATAAGCCAACCCATCCAGGCCACCAGGCACCTCCTACCCAATTGTAGAATCCACAAATCCTGCATTAACCTTATCAGCTACCTCAGAACTAGAGTGGCAGCAAAACATCCTTTATCCTGAGCAACTGAAATAAGGAGACAAACTAATTCCTTTCCAGCTTTTGCATCGTGTCAATGCCTTCAAACAATATACTAGTTAAATTCCACTTAAAAAGAAAACTTTCTCAATGCTGGAGTACAGCTGTGTAGTTTGAATTTGTCTATCCATTTGCATGCTTCAGCACTAATTGAATAAAATAATAAGCTAAGAATAATAATGCAGGGCTTTATATGTCAAATATCTATTTCCCAATGGTATGAATACTGAATTTTCCAATTTCAGCTAACCCATTTTTTAAGTGTTTCATTTTTCCAGCATCTTGCCATGAATCTTTTTTGTTGGATAGCAGTAATGTGCAGCAGAGATAAGTTGGTAGAGGGTCTTTGCTTTGCAGGTCAAGTGCAAGAACCATCCTTTCGTATCCTTCAGTGAAAAAGTCAATGATGGTTCTTACACTTGGTTTCCAAGAGTGCACAAATGCAAGCAATGTATGTGTGATGCAACTCACCACTGACCTTGGTTCTAGAGTGTAGTCGTCAAAGGTTAAGCAATTTTCCATTAGTTCTGAAGATTACATTCAATCCTGCAGTAAATTTGTTGGAAGAAAGCTTTAACATTGCAGCAAAAAAGACTGAGAAAAGTGTTGGGCATTGAAGTACCTTGTTTGACACTGGTCACAACTAAGATTGGCTCTGCTGCAGATTCGCTGGTTAGCATCATAGTTTGCATGCTGTCATGAAGGGGATAACTGCCCTCCTTTACGCTTCTGAGACTTGGACTACGTACAGCAGACATCTCAATGAACTGGAAAGATACTACCAACACGGTCTCTGCAAAATCATCCAAAATTCACTGCAAGGATAAGCAAACCAATGACAGTGCCCTCTCTCAGGCCAACGTCGCCAGTATTGAGGCTCTATCTACACACTGCCAGCTATGCTCTAGGAAAGCCACGTCTTTCACATGCCCAACTCCAGACTCCCAAAATACTTAGTCTATCACAGTCTGTGCTGTCACAGGAAGAGTTTACCAGGTGAACAGAAGAAAACATTCAAATATGTTCTTAAAGTCTCCTTGAAGAAATTAGCATCCTCATCGACTCCCAAGAATCTGGCCCATGACCACCCAAAGTGGAGAAGGAGCATTCAAATGGCACCAGGAAGGCCATGCACGTGAACAGACAGAGGCCCTGCATATGCAGTGGTAGTAGTGCGAAATCTCACAAACTACCCACCCTGTCAGGCTCCTCCTGCCCCACTTGTGGAAGAATCTTCAGTTCACACTTTTACCTCAAGAGTCACCTCAGAACCCATAAAACCAGAGTGAAGCAGGTCATCCACAATCCTGAGGAAATGCTTAAAAAGAGAAGATTTGTTTTTAAAGTACAAAGTATACAGTGCTTTCATCACGGTGATATTCATAATCTATTCTAACCAAAAGCCAATTAATGCTTGCAGTCTTTTAAGATTTAACACATTTCTAAAGGGCAAAGGAAAATTCTGCAAGATTCAAAATAACAATTGTCATGATCTAGAAGTCCACAACGGCATTAATCATCATGTTTATTTGCAAATGTTGTCTACAGAGGAAAAGCAGAAAATTATTTTGAAATCTTTGAGAGATTCAATGGTCTGGAACATTATTAGAGAAGGATAAAATTTAAGTAAACTGACTAAAGTTAGCAAGGAGACTTTCTTATCTTCCTATTACAATAGTAAATCACATTGCTAGCTTTGCAGGTCACAGTAACCCAAATGCCTGACTTAACCCACTGAATTCTATTGTATTCCCTTTTCCTACCCAAATTCCTGATGAAATTGGTGATATAGTTAAGAAATTATAGAAATGGAAAAGACCTACTTCGGGACTGGCCAGTTTATTTCGAGTTAAGATACGTCAATGGCTCACAGGTAATTTACATTAACAAAGCCATGTCTGCTGAAGATAGGTGAGAAAGTAAGCTGCAAGAACAGGTTCAGTGAATGAACAAGGAGATTGCACATGGAGAATGATGTGGGAACATACAGGGTTATGCAGTTCCTAGGGAAAATAGAAAGATTGTATCTTATATGGCGAGAAACTCAGAAATGCAGGTGTAATAAGGAATTTTGGTGTGTTCATTTATGACTGCAGGAAGGCAACATGCAGGTCAAGCACGGAATGAAAAAGGCTAACAGTATGTTGGCTCCAATTGCAAGGGGATGGCAATACACAAGGAAGTCTACCATAAATTGTACAGACCCTTTGTAAGAGCAATGTGACAGCACTGTTTGCAGTATTGATTTCCATACCCAAGGGACATTAATTGCCTGTGGAGTGGTACAGCATACACTCAGTAGATTGTTGAGATGTGGGAGTTGTCCAATGAGGTGATGTTGAATAAAATTGTTTCACTTCTCTGAAATGAATAAAAAAGAGGTGATCTCAGTGAAATATATATATATATAAGGGATTCTGAGAGGAATTGACAAGACAGATGTGAGACACCGTTTCATCAGGCTAAAGAATCAGGACGCAAGGTCTCATGATCAGGGATTGGTCACTCCGGCCCGAGGTAAGGGCAAATTCCTTTACTCAGAGGTTTGCCAAATCGGAGGGATAATTGATCCCAGAGGGCTATGGATGTTCATTGAGTATACATTTCATCTTTTCAATAAATGGTTAATAAATACTTTCAACATTTTTTAAGAATATACTTTAATCACTTCCCCTTTCTGGTAAGTTTACACTACTGTTCTGTTCACAGGCTGTTGTTTTGTGGTTCTTAGAACCTGGTTGGTGATGATTTCCTTTGTCATTTTAAATGCTTAGATTTAAATGCTTAGAAACTGCCAAGTTTCTCCCTCCAAAACCTGAGGGAGATCAGCCATGATCATAATGAATAGCAGACAGTCTTGAGGTCCACGTGGCCTACTCCTGCTCCTATTTTATGTTCTTACAAGATAAAACTGCAGACATATTTGTTACCTTGACTTTCTCATAATAGTGTCAACTCAGTGCAACATATTCCATCCACCTAACCATTTCAGAACTATATATAATAAATTATAACTACATAATTTGATACTATAAGAAAATCACAGAATCAGAGAAATACAGCACAAAAACAAGCCCTTCGACTCACTGAGTCTGCACTGACCATCAACCAACAATTTACACTAATCCTATATTAATCCCATTTTCTATTCTCACCACATTCTGTAAGGGCAAGAAAAAAGTTCCAATGTTGCAAAACAGTGAGAACATAGAACCGTGAACAGTGCAACACAAGAACAGGTCCTACAGCCCACAATATCGGGGCATGTTCCAGTTATTATTTTACTAATAATTATTCTCTTATTTAAAAAAAATCAAATCAACTGGATCTATGTAGCTCTGGAACTCTAATATTTTACAAAATTAAAATTCACATTTTCTTGAAATTATTAATAAAAAGCACATAACATTCAAAATGCAAAACAAATATTTATCAATGAGTGCTCTGGAATTCAGGTTAAGTTATAACCTAATGCAGCAAATCCCTTATTTTCCAAAGATAAACAAACATACATGCCCAACCAAATGATAAATGCATGACACCCTCACATGTACATAAAGAGTGCATTTCTCATCAAAACCGAATATAGTCTGAAGCATGCTGATCAAAGAACAAGCAAGTCCTCACGGGACAATGTGACCTGTTCATGGCATCGACCATCAAAAGAATGTTGGTACTTTAGGCCCCATTAGCCAAAAATGAACAACAATAAAAAAAATTCAAATTCAATATTTAGCATCATAAAGATTGAAGGATTACAGGTTACCTACTTGGCAAACTGAAAGCAACTCGTGGCTGCAAGCTTGTGCTTTTGCTATTAAATCTAATATTCCAATGAAACACAATGGGAAGGTTGAGGAAAACAACTTTTCACATGTGAATAAAGCAAGCTTATTGATCCAGTCATCAACCTTTGTGCATGTTGTCATGGCCTAAGCCCCCCTTTCTGGTTTTGCCTAGCCAGCCCATCTTCACTTGAATTCCTCAATGCAATATGACTAGACATTTTTTAAAAAATGCATCGCTGGTTGCAATGCACTTCGAGGCATTTTAATGTTATGAAAAACATAATAAACAATTTTTTTCTTCCTTTCAGATGATATCAAAGTTAGCTCCCTATGCACAATGTTCTGCTGGCTATTTGCTGCCTTCCATGGCCACTTTCTCTTAGGCAATATTTAAAGCTGTCCAGTTTTTCCATTCAGAATTCCACCTCCACAAGTTGACTTCAGCTGTTGCTTTATTCTCTATCTTACTGGTAACTTTCTCTATCCAATTAATGCCAACTGTCCTGAAAACATGCAGTGTCTCAAGTTTCCTCTGGGTAACTCTTGACATAGGCCTGGTTTCAGCATTGTATAGTATGATCTTTGTTAACCGATTTTGTTTTGACCTGTTGGTTTCCAGTTAAGTAAAAACAAACTGCTTTTCCAACTCAGACTCTCTCAAAATTACTATATTGGCACGCCACTTAGTACTACACTGCAGAGCTTCATTACAGCACTTATGGTCCTCCAGCCTGAACACTCACAGGTACATTCCCAGTACTTTAAAAAAAGAATCCACTTGTGCTGCACATTGTGCGCCAAAATACCTGGGTATCAAAAACCTGGTGTCAACCCCTGTACTCACGCACTGTTGCATGTTGCTCTACCGCAAATCTGAGGCAATCCCTACCCTCCAGGTCTTTGGGCACAGCTGTGCCAGGAAGCTGGCATGAATCCCTGTCCTCTGCTGGTACTCCCTCAGCACAACCTCAACTTATTGATAGACCATCCAGATCCTATAATCTCTCGCATTACATCGTATTAGATGGGATAGAACTCACTGTCTTCCCTTATGTTTGTTAGGCTATACAGCTCTCCCAATCCTGCATCATGGAGAAATCTCTGGGCTGGGGAGGAATGTGTAAGCAAAGTGAGGGAGCAGATTCAATCTCATTGCAACAGTGATGAGAGAGGTGATCTGTCAACATCTGCAGCCCCTACCAGTCTCCAACAATAGTGCACACTCATCAGGTGCTCCAGCCTTGATTGATACATCCAAGCATTGAGCAGTCACACCCTTCAGCTCAACAACACAATGCCAGACTTTGCAAGCAGCCTCTCCACTCTGGGCCATAGGCAAGTTTGTGTGGTGTTTGCATGTTCTCCCTGTGACTGTGTGGATTTGCTCTGCATACTCCAGTTTCCTCCCACGTCCCAAAGGCATACTGCTAGGGAGGTTAAATAGCCTCTGTAATTTGCCCCTAGTCTATAGGTGAGTGTAAGTGGGGACAGTTGATAGGAACGCAAAGAGAATAAAATGGGATTAGTGCAAATGAGTGTTTGATGATTAGAGCTAAAGGACCTGTTTCTGTGCTGTGTGACTCTATTCCAGAGTTCATGCCAGATTCCCAGCACAGCAGTAGGATTAGTGGGGATCGCAGCAGGTTTGTGGCTAAACAGTACACAGCAGCAGAGGGGCAGAATTTCTCACCAAGTTACCAACTTAGGTCTTTCAGTAATGAATCACTCTATATATCATGCTATAACCCTTTTTAGCACTGATTCGACTAGCACCCTCAGTCCTGGAACACACCTTGAGTGCTCAGTAAGGTGCCAATGTAATACTGTATATTGCATTTTCTAAATGAAGTGGTAATGGTCTGCAATGTCTAACTATTGTGTACACAAAAAATAATATATAATTGTATTAACAACAGAGGCAATGGATCAGTGTTCTTGTTACATTCCTTGCAAGTACCTAAGTAGACTCAGGGCTGGTAGTGTTTTAATGGGAGACCACCTGAGAATACCAAGTCCAGTAGGTTCATGCTCTGAGGTAACAAATGATCTAACCGGCAGACAATTCACCAAGCATCTGTGTCACCAAGCATTTTTGAACATGATGATGGATCCCTGCTGAGTGGATTACAATAACATTGTCTTATATTTTGACAAATTCCCAAATGATTCAACCCAATTTAATAAACCAGTTTGAAATGGATAGGAGAACAAGCCTTACATAGAGTTAAATAAATACTGCGGAAAAAAAAAAGGTAAAATGATCACCTACAGGTCAGTAATGATATCAGATCATGATTAAATAAAAATGGTACAAAATGGACATAACTTGATCCACTGATGATGTGAGACGTTTCTGAGACCATAGAATTTTTCCAGTCATATATAAAACAAAAAAATAATAATTTTCTAGAAATCTAAATGCTGATTAGTGAGCAGAATAAACAAAGTGGCTTTCATTTTTAACCAACAGTACTGCCTGAATAAACAATGGTTTGGTGATTCCATTAAACTTATTGTTTAACTTCAGAAGGAAAGAGCTGTTCAAATGTAAAATAAGAACAGAAAATGCTGGAACTACACAGCTGGTCAGGCTCGATCTATGGGGCGAGAGAAGCAGATTTAACTTTTCAGCTCAAAAACCTTCAGCAGAACTGGGAGAAGTTAGAAATGAAACAAGTTGCAGAAAAATGGAGGGGGTAGGGAGGGAAGAGGGCAGAGAAAGTTAAAGGAAACATGAAGAGGTGAAGATCATGAGAGATTAAACAAGTGGTGCTGCTGCTGGCTGAGAAGTATTGATAAAGGTTTTTCTGAAGGGAGGTGAAAATAGAAGTGGACGAATGAAATCAGAATTACCAGAAGAAGAAAAAAAACAAATCCTTGAAATGTGAGATACAAGACTGGAATGGCTGATTATCTGCAATAATCGAATTTAATATCCAGTTCTGAACACAATAATATGCCACATTGGAAGATAAAACGCTGTTCCAAGTTTACATTGAGCCTTGTTGGACCTGTAGGGAGATAAAGACAGAGTTCAGAATGGGATGGAGAATTAAAGTAACAGGCAACCGGAAATCATGGGTCACTCTTGCAAACTGAATGGAGGCATTCTGCATTTGGTTTCCCCAATCTGCATGAGCCTACACTAAAAGTACTGAATATAGTACACTAAATTTAAAGTGATACAACTAAATTGCTGTTTCATCTGGAAAAACAGTGTTTGGGGCCCAAGGAGAACAGGGTGGTGGTGGTAAAAGAGCAGGTTTTGCATCTCATGGTGTCACACAGAACAGAAACAGGCTCTTTGGCTCCATGTCCATGTCAGCCATCAAGTACCTATCTATACTAATCCCATTTACCACCACTGCGTCCTCAGCTTTCCTTGGTGATTCAAGTGTTCAACTAGATAGTTCTTAAGTGTTATTAGAGTACCTACTCAGGCAGTGTGTTCTAGATTCCAACTACTCTGGTTGAATATGCTCATGTCTACATGGCCTCTGAACTTTGTCCCCCATAACCTAAATCTATGCCTTCTAATTTTAGATGAGAGAGTCATATGGGAATAGTTCCTTCAGAATGCTGAAAGGGGAGGAGATGGGAGGGGGAGATGCATCTGGTGGTGGCATCACATTGAAGGAGTCCATTGATGGAAGGTGGTAGGGTGGAAAGTGAGGGCAATGGTAACTCATTCCCTCTTTTAAGTGGGAATACAGGAGAAGAAAGCAGAAATGCAGAAAATGGAACAAATGAATTCATCAACTTGCTTGAGAGGAAACCAGTGTTGAGGGAAAAAGGCACATCAGAAGCACCAGTGTGGCAGATGGCTTGACAGAACAGATACAACAGGGTGAGAGACTGGGAGAAGGGAATGGTGTCCTCAAAAGATTCAGAGTGGGAGAAAATGTATCCAAAACAGCTGTGAGAGTCCATGGGATCAGAGCGGACATTAATGCTGACTACTGAGAACAGATTTCCAGATTCGTTGATTTCTGGTTTGTGTACTGAGGTAAAGCACTTTGCAGTAAAGCTTCAAAACTTGGGAACACTAAAATAGCTGTTTCAACAGCAACATATGCTGTTTTAATCCCCAACAGCCACCTAAATCTGCGGCCTTTATCAGAGGCCAAATTAATAAAGCACATTTACTGCAATTACCTTTGGGATTTTGCAGGGTTTCAATTTGTACCAAAGGAAAAAATGAAGCTATATTCTTGCACTTTTTCTGCTCTGCCTGGAGAATGAGTGTGCATTTCAAATTGTAACCTACATACTTCTGAAAGAATGTATTTTGTTTTTTGTATAAAATAAGAATATTCTTTTCATATGCACCTATGTGGGACACTCATCCCTGCCAAGTACAGTGGCTTTTGTAAACATTGACATTTTCAACAAAATCTTCAAGTATTTGACCATAAATCATCTCCTCCCATCCCTTCTAGATATTCTCACACAAACAAAAACAATTTTAACTGCAAGCCAAAGTTTTCAAAGAATAGGCAAGTTATGCCAGTCACTATTATCAGGGCAGTGATCTAGCAGCAACATAGGCAATTTGATTCTGTGAATAAAGCAAAACTTCTCAAACCTGCTCTACCATTCATTGAGATCATGGCTGATCGGTAACCACTATTACCTGATATTCCTCAGTTCATTTGGTTGAAGAAACCTATCAGTGTCTCCTGGGATTTCATTCATTATTTTTTTTACTATTTAGAAAGAGCTCCCCTTGCAGTCCAAGTTAAATGATCTCTCAGTTGTCTATTCTGAAATCCATCCGCCACAGTTCTGTCAATTCACTTAACATATTAATATCTCTTTGTAACTTTATGCTCCCATATTCATTACTCACAACACTGACGATCTTCTGTGTATTGGCAAGCTTTTTGCTTCACCCCTATAGTCCCTATGAGGGGCCACGATTTAGACCCAGACAATTTGAGTATCTATCCATTACATGCACATTCAGTCCCCTGCCTTTCACCCAAGTACATAACCAGACCAAAAATTTGCTCTCAATTCTATGAGCTTCTATTTTCGTTAGTTTCTTATGGGTGATTTTAATCAAATATTATTTGGAAGTTCATTTGTAAATAACATACATAAATATTCAATAGTGGGATTGCATCTCAGGATCTGGAACCTGACACAGGCATTTAGGGATTACAGGAAGAACAGAAACACAAAGCTGGAGAGGTGATAAGGAAACAGGGTCGGGAGCCTTGAAAGAAAAATTGCCAAGTGAATGAAGTCCAAACTCTGCTTGTAACCTTCTCCCAGTAAGATAATATTACAACAGGGACTACACATCAGAAGTACTTAGTTAACTCAACCATCTTGATATTGTGAAAGGTACTACTTGAACTGAAGTCATTTTCTTTTGAACAATCATCATGTACTGAATATCTATGGATATTACCCACATATGGATGTTATTTCCAACCCTTCATTTATGTACCTGACTACTTTTCCTTTTGGCAAATCACTGTTTTTCTAAACTCTAGCCTGCTCATCCCTTTAAGCTTGTATCTTTATAAGGTGTACAGAGTTTAAACACAAATCAAAATAAGTAGCGGCAGTTTAAACATAACAAGACAAAACCCAAATAAGTTAAACCTGAAGTGCATTGACTGTGGCCTTTCCATTGTAAATATCTAAGAATGATCCTTATTATCTGTATTTTTTTTGAGGAAGAGGATTATTAAAGAGAAAGTGATAGAAAATCCAAACATCTGGTAACAAGCCAACTATATTGGGCGGGTAGAACATGAGTTTGACTGCCAGAGCCTATAATTTGATCATTTCAGAATCTGGAGCACAAAATGTACATCCGTGCTGCCAAATACTATCAAAGTACTGGAAAGCACTAGTGATATGATTTATAAAGTCTAAGTTTAACATTACGTATTTTATTGAAAATCTGTAGTGAGTGCAGCACCTGAGAACATTGGAGAAGCCTCCATTGTGCCAGAAAACGTGGTCGCTGGGGAGGACTTCAGGTGAGACTGAAGTGTTGGGGTTTAAGTCCTCCCCTCCCTAGCATCCTTTTGGACAATGTGCAGTCATTAGAAAGCAGGATAGAGGACCATAGAAGAAGACTGTTTCATCAGAGGGGCATACGAGACTGCTATTCACAGAGCTCGCCCCAACTCTCCTGGCACGGCGCTTCAGCCCGAGACTTTTTCAATCCACCACATGTAGTGGATGGCAGTGTCGGGTAAAGGAGAAGGCGGTGGCATCTGCTTTATGATAACTCGTTGTGGTGCACAGACGTGCCAGTCTTGTCCCATTCCTGCTCCCCCAACCTGGAACATCTGGCAGTGAAGTACCGGCCATTCTACCTACCAAGAGAGTTCTCCGCTGTCATCCAGACTGGAGTCTGCACCTCACCTCGGGCAGACATCAAGCTAGCACTTGAGGAACTAAATATCTTAATCAACAAGAGCGAAACGGCGTACTCTGACACCCGTCACATGGTGGCAGGAGAGGTTAATCAGGCTAGCTTGAAGAAGTCTCTGCCTAACTTACTATCAACACATCACCTGCAACACTCTACGACCCAACACACTCAACCACTGCTATACCATCAAGAATGCCTACCACTTCATCCCTTGCCCACACTATGGTAAATCTGACCTCCTGGCTGTGCTTCTTCTGCCTGAGAACAGATAGAGATTGAAGAGCACAGCACTGGTGAATGTGGATGGGAGAGACAGATTCAGGATTATTTCGAGTCGATGGACTGGACCAAGTTCAAGGATTTGTCAGTAAGCCTAAATGCGTATGCCATAGTCATCACCAAATTCATAAGGGCGTGCGTGGACGAGTGTGTATCCACGAAATCATTCTGAGTCTTCCCTAAACAGAATCCTTGAAATGAACCAGATTCATAATATACTGAGGGCTAAATCTGTGGTGTTCAGGGCTGGCAACCCAGAGTCATACAAGAAGTCCAGGTATGGCCTCTGGAAAGCCATTGTGAGAGCAAAGAGGCAATTTCAGACTAAACTGGAATCATGGATGGACACTCGACAATTGTGGTGGGACTCATACAATATTACTTTCTACAAGGCGAGATCGATGAGCATAAGTGGCAATGGCCTGTCACCCTCAGATGAGCTAAATGCCTTCTATGCACACTTTGGTAGGGAGAACTATCATACACCCACACGAGCCCCCACACTTCTGGATGACCCTGTGATCTCAATCTCTGTGGCCGACGTCTGGGCATCCTTCAAGAGGGATTCAAATGTGTCAGGTCCAGGTGGTGTACCTGGCTGAGTACTAAGGATTTGTGCAAACCATCTGGCTGGAGTATTTACAGACATATTCAACCTCTTGTCTCTGCAGTCTGAGGTTCCCATCTGCTTCAAAAAGGCATCTATTGTACTAGTGGACCTGACCTACCATCCAGTAGCACTTACATCAACTGTAATAAAGTGCTTCAAGAGGTTGGTTTTGACTCCTGCCTCAGAGGTGTTCTGGATCTGCTTCAATCTGCCTCCCGCCACAACAGGTCAACAGCACATGTGGTTTCTCTAGCTCTTCACTCTGTTCTAGACCATCTGGACAACAGGAATATATACATCAGGCTGCTGTTAATTGACTACAACTCAGTGTTCAACAGAATCATCCCATCCAAACTGATTATCAACCTTCAAGACCTGGGCCTCCGTACCTCTCTCTGCAAATGGATCCTCAATCTCCTCATCAGCAGACCTCAGTCAGTGGGGATCCATAACAACATCTCCTCCTCGCTGATCACGAACACAGATGCACCTCAAGGCTGCACGCTTAGCCCTCTGCTCTACTCCCTATATACACATCACTGTGTGACTAAACACAACCCCAATGCCATATGCAAATTTGCCAACAACACCACTGTTATGGACAAATCACAGGTGGTGATGAGTCAGCATACAGGAGCAAGAGAGGACACCTGGTTAAATGGTGCAACATCCACCTCGCATTCAATGTCAGTAAATTAAAGAGCTGATTGTTCACTTCAGGAAGGCGAAGGAGGGCGAACGTGTGCCAGTATGCATTGGTGGATTGGCGATGGAGAGGGTTAGCAGCTTTAAGTTCCTGGGCATTAACATATCAGATGACCCGTCCTGTGCCTAGCACATAGATGCAATCACAAGGAAGGTGTGCCAGCATCTTTACTTTCTTAATAGGTTAAGGAGGTTCAGCATGTCACTGAACATTCTAACAAACTTTTATAGATGTACTGTTGAAAGCACCCTGACTGGTTGCATCACGCGGCAATTCGAATGCGCAGGAATGCCAAAAGCTGCAGAGTGTAGTGGACTCCGCTCCATACATCACTGGCACATCCCTCCCCACTATCTGAAGTGTCTACACAAGGCGCTCTTCAAAATGGCAAATTGTATCATCAAAGATCCTCTCCATCCAGGCATGCCATTGTCTCGCAGCTACCATTGGGCAGGAGGTACAGAAGCCTGAAATCCAACACCAGCAAGTTCAAGAACAGCTACTTCCCTTCAATCATTGGGTTCTTGAACCAACCTGCACTACCCTAATCACTACCTTAGCATAGCAACACAATGACCACTTTGCACTACAATGGACTTCTTCTTTGTTATAATTGCATTCTATTTTAATTTTGTATTGGTATTGGTTTATTATTGTCACTTGTACCGAGGTACAGTGAAAAACTTGTCTTACAAACCCATCTTACAGGTCAATTCATTACACAGTGCAGATACATTGAGTTAGTACAGAGTCCATTGATGTAGTACAGATAAAAAAAACAATAACAGTACAAAGTAAAGTGTCACAGCTACAGAGAAAGTGCAATGCAATAAGGTGCAAGGTAACAACAAGGTAGATTGTGAGGTCATAGGTCATAGACCATCTCATTGTATAAGGGAACTGTTCAATAGTCTTATCACTGTGGGGTAGAAGCTGTCCTTAAGTCTGGTGGTACGTGCCCTCAGGCTCCTGTATCTTCTACCCGATGGAAGAGGAGAGAAGAGAGAATGTCCCGGGTGGGTGGGGTCTTTGATTATGCCGGCTGCTTCACCAAGACAACGAGAGGTAAAGACAGAGTCCAAGGAGGGGAGACTGGTGTCCGTGATGCACTGGGTTGTGTCCACAACTCTCTGCAGCTTCTTGCGATCTTGAGCAGAGCAGTTGCCATACCAAGCCGTGATACATCTTGATAGGATGCTTTCTATGGTGCATCGATAAAAGTTGGTGAGAGTCAAAGGGGACAAACCAAATTTCTTTAGCCTCCTGAGGAAGTAGAGGCACTGGTGAGCTTTCTTGGCTATGGCATCCACGTGGTTTGTCCAGGACAGGTTGTTGGTGATGTTCACTCCCAGGAACTTGAAGCTGTCAACCCTCTCGACCTCAGCACCACTAATGTAGACAGGTGTATGTACACTGCCCCCTTTCCTGAAGTCAATGACCAGCTCTTTAGTTTTGTTGACATTGAGGGAAAGGTTGTTGTCATGACACCATTCCACTTAATTTATGATTTTCTTGTGAATGTTGTGATGCTGTGTGTCTGTGATGCTGCTGCAAGTAACATTTTCATTACACATGTACATTCATGTACTTGTGCATATGATAATAAACACAACTTTGATTTCTAAAAATCCTAGAACTTTTCCTGGATTCCAATCTATGAGAGGACCACGGAGGAGAAAGAGAAAGGAACATGGTGCAAAGAGCTTCAAGTAAAAGTGCCTCCCTCTTTGTTACTTCAAGAATATTAAAGCTATTTTTTAAATACACAAAAACAAACAAAAAAAATCCCAATAGTTTATGGGCATTTGTTTCATCTGTATCAACATTAACAAACATTTCAATTCATAATCTAACTAGCCCTAAATTCTCAGCATGCCAGTATAATATTTTGTGCCCAATCTCATTTTGACAATAATGTCTCATTTCAGCTTCAACAGTACCACTTTTAAATTTATATTGGAGGGACTAAATAGAAAAAAAATCTGACAAAACCATGCTGGCAAATTTTCAAAACTACTTTAATTTGACCATGAGGGTTATTATTGAGATATAGTGTTAACAAACTGTATTAAACACTTAAAAGCATGAAAGCAAGTACCCAGTTTATTCTGAGCTCAAGTAAATCACAAATGGAAGGAAAAGTGAAATATGGAATTGATTTATGATAAATTTTAAAGAATACAAAAAGAACACAGTACTTCAGTTACCTTAATGCTTAATAGAATCACAAAATATTTTTCTCAGTAAATTGAGTCCATGATGTGACAAAATAATTTCATTCCGCATAGTCTTCTCTCCAAAAGCACCCGCCAAATAAAAGAAAATTAAATTCTTGATTCACATACCCATATTGAACTAACCATAGCTTAATTCTCAAGTTTGTTTAAAAGAATTAGACACAGAAATAAAAAGTAGGACCAATCTCCATTTGCAGAGTCAAAACATTGCGATGCTATAAACTTTACGAACAAAAATGCTGTAAGTATTCAGGCAAGGCAGCATCTTTGTATGGAGACACAAGAGACTGCAGATGCTGGAATCTGGAGCAACAAACAAGAGGAACTCGGTGGGGCAGGCAGCATCTGTGGCGAGAAACGGAGAGTTGACATTCTGGGTTGAGACATTTCACCTGGACTGAAAGATAGAGGGGAGATAGTCGGTATAAAAGGGTGAAGGGAAGGGGTGGAGCAAGAGCTAGCAAGCGATAGGTGGATCCAGGTGAGGAGGGGGTGATAGGCAGATGGAGAAGGGGAGAGTGGAAGATACAGAGGGGTCCTGGAACAAACTGTATGAGTGAGAGAATAGGGAGGGCAGTGTGTGGGTAAAGTCATCAAGATAACACTTTGGACAGTAAATCAGAGCACAAGAGGTAGCCATGCAGCCCACTTTGCCATGGTGGCCAGACATGGACTTTAAGTTAATTCCAGTCCTGGATCTTAGTCCACAACCTTATACATACGTAATTTTTAAATCTAGTCATGGCTTCTACCTTCTTCACCTTCATAGAGCCAGTTAGTAGAATTACTGTCAACAGTAATTCTTTGTTTTCTACCAGTTTAATACAATTTGCCACTTTCCTTTGAATCCTAGGGTTTTATTATTCTATTAATTCGGCCAGACCAGCAGATTTTCTAAACTGTTGGATGTTATTCCTTGTACAGTGGAGTAACAAATTTTTCCAGTGAATTCAATGAGTTTCAAGGGAGCATGGGAACTGCAGCCCCAGTGAGTGAGAGGGAGCAAAGGAACCAGGGCCCCCAAGCAGGAATCTGCACCCGGTGAACTGGATACAGAATCATCTGGATTTCTGGATATAGTGGATCGTTAGAGTTTTATTGTACATTAAATACTGTACCCTCATTGACACTGTTTAATACCATCTCAAAAAATACAACTTTCCCTTAACAAATCTGTGCTGATAGTCCTTGGTTCACCTGTGCTTCTTTAAATCATTTATGCCTCAGATTCCACCCCCCCCCCTCCCCAACAATCTGCACACTACCAATGGCTGGCCTTTCTCTTTCCTTAAACAGCCTTCCAATATTCCAGCACCATGCCTGCAGTCTGTGCTAATTCCTTCTCGCTTCTTTTAAGAAGCTGGGATGCTTTATAACTGGGTCTGGTGGATGATACTCCTTTGAAGGTGCTAGGCCTCTCTCTCCATCTGTGATCATTATCGCCAGTACTTCACATCTTCTTCCAGAATGTTAATGACAATATCATCCATCTCTTCTGTGAATATAAACTTTTCCTTCAGAATTTTACATCTTTAACCTCTACAAAAGAAGCTATCATTTTGATATTTAATAGAATGCACACTTTTCACATATTTTAATAACATCTTCAGGGTTTTTTTAAAAAACTTTACCTCCCACTTTTTTCATGCACCGACTTCACTAATGTTGTTGGCTTCCTCTCTATGATAATCACATGGAATTTTATAGTACAGATACCTCGCTCATGCCTCCAGCCATCTTACTTTTCATTCCGTCAAAGTAGCCTCTCTGTCCATAATTAATTTTCCTTTAAATGCATCTATGCTATTCACCACAATCACTCCATGCAGTAGCAAATTCTGCATTCTCACAACTGCAAGGGGAGTTGTTGTGTCTGACTTCCTTAGTAGAATTATTATCTCATATTTAATGGCAATGAGTTGTGAAGTCCCACAATAGAAAACAGTCTGCATACTTACCTGTCATCAGGTTTTCTCTCAGAATCTTCCAGAGAAAGAGCTCCCCTTTGTTCAGTTTTTCCTGATGGGTATAGTCTGTCAGTTTGGTCTCTTACTGCAGTTTCTCCTGTGATTGGTTAGACCACCCTTCAGAGTTTTGCTCTCCTATAATCATTTTATAAAATGGAGAGCAAAACTCTGAAGGGTGGTCTAACCAGGGTTCTGTCCAAGTTCAACAAACCTCTCTCTTGTTTAATTCTAATCTTCTAGACAGTTTTGTATAGGACATAGTCACCAACAAAAGGTTGCCAAAATATGACGAATCATATTCTAAACATCTTTAACAGATATAATTTAAAAAAAACTGGGAGCATCACGTTGTGTAAATGACCATCAGTTTTAAAGAAAATTGCGAACTTTGGATATGAGAAATACAAACAAGAGAATTATAGATTGATATTTCTAATAGGATCCATTGTCCTTCAATTGCTACCAGGAAAATACTATATCCACAAAAAATCTATTTAGAAAACATGTAAAATTAACTAAATGAAATTGTACTTGCTTTTTGCACTGCAGCTATCACTCTCATGGGCAAGTAACATGCATAAAATTTATACTTTTATAGTACTTTTTTAATTCCCACAAACAATACTAGGTATATATACAGAATGCATTTTAGAAAATAAAGCCTGCAATGCCTGACAAATGCGAACCTTCCACCACTAGGCCAACAGACAAAGGTTTTGGATGGAATAACTTGATTACAATTCCATATTATGTGACTTGAACTGTCACTCTGTACTTTACAGCTAAACTGAACAACTTTAGAAGTATTTGACTAATGACAGCAATTTTCTAACACTTCGAATCTTCTTAAAGACGACACTTTTGGCTATAATCTGGGATTGTTTTCAAATCAATCAGGCAATTGCCTCAAGGGAGGTGGCTGCTCTCCACAGTAATCAAGTTCTCCACAGTAATCCAGGCACAGTAGTGTAGCAGTTAGTGTAATGCTATTACAGTGCCAGCGACCCGGGTTCAATTCCGGCCATTGTCTGTAAGGAGTTTGTACATTCTCCCGGTGTCTGCATGGGTTTCCTCCGGGTGCTCCGGTTTCCTCCCACATTCCAAAGACGTACAGGTCAGGAAGCTGTGGGAATGCTATGTTGGCACCGGAAGCGTGGCGACACTTGCAGGCTGCCCCCAGAACACTCTACGCAAAAAGATGCAGTTCACTGTGTGTTTCGATGTACATGTGACTGATATCTTTTACATTTTATAATAAATAGGTGACTCAATTGCATCAAGAGGAACCATTGTGGTTAAGAATGCACAATCAATTGTGAAGATTTTATTACATGGAACAATTTTTGCCAGTTTACAAGTACAGCTCTTTCACATAGTGAAGATCAATTTAAATGCAATAATTTTGCTGTTAAACCTACTCTACTGGGAAGCATCTACTTTAATACAACAAAAATAGAGAAGTAATAAGAAATGAAATAGAAGAAAAATGAACCAGATTTTATTAATCTCCTAAACACACAAGCTTATTTCTAAACTGGAAACCAATGCAAAAGCCCACTTTAGGGTCTACATGCAGTGGACTAGAAATAAAAGAGGCTGATGGTTATGGATGAGACTGAGACTTCAATATCATTCTCTTTTTTTTAATTTCACACCCATCCACATCCACAAGCTTCTGATTTTCACAAAGATCTGAATTGTTAGAGTGCCAGAGCAAATGTGCTGGAATACAAATAATACTTGGGGACACAAGTGACTGCAGAACCTAGAGCAATAAACAATCTGCTGGAGAAACTCAGCGGTCAAGCAGGATTTGTAGGGGGGGTGGGGGTGAGAAGGAATTGTTGACGTTATGGTTTCAAATCCTGCATCAGGACAAATAATAATTGTTTGGATTCCAAATATAATACCACAACAGGATGACAGGTAAAATGCAATCAGGGTTCATGCCTGAGAGTCTTTTAGCCCAAGGGATTGCAAAATTCGACAAGGGAAATGATGCAACATTACCCAGAATCCCTTCTCCTAACTCGTATTTGCTAGACTAAATGGGATCCTCTTTACTTGCTAATAGCTTTTTCCATTCAAAAACAATGCAAATTTTAGGTTGTGGTACATTTGTGCATAATACTGAGAAACTACTGAGCATCAATTTTTCTGGCCACAAATATAGTATTAAACAAAATGTTCATTCTTTGAACTGTAAACAACCACACATTCAATTAAACATAGCTGAGACATTTTGGCATTGGTGTATAATATAACTAGTGTGACACTGTTAAGTGCAGGTTTTCAGATGAAACAGTCATTATGTGCTGTGATAAAAATAGAAAGATACATAAGGAAACATTTGGACATAATAAATGTGATCTGTCATGCAAAATGCCAGAAATTTTAAAAGGAGGTAGCTGCAGGAAGCCAGATCAAAGTGGTTAATTGAAAGTTACTTTGGGTAGAAGGACAAGCCTGTGATTATTTTGATTCAGTGGACTGTAAAAAAAAGCTGCATCCTCAACGAGTACATTGCTGAATATTCCCTCCAACAATTTAAGGTTTTGTCTGATTAGACAGTAGTACTGTGTGGAAAAGCTCAATTAAGTTTCAAGTAATTAGAGGTTCAGGTCATTAAAAAAACATTAAGCAGCTAGAATGGACACATTTGTACAGAAGCAATATTTTCATTCTTTAATATATTCAAACTCTGGCCCACGGATGGCCACAGTTATCCTAGGATAACTGCAAAGGAAGGTAAAAGGAAATAAAGCAAACACCTGTATTTTTTTTCCCCTGCATTAGGCAAGCACTTCAATTGCAAAGTGCTGGTTTGGCTCCGACCACTGAACTACCATCTAAAATTTAACTCTTTCACTAGTTTCACCAAGGTTTACATTTTCCTTATGATACAAGGCCATAAGTTGAAGGTGCAACATGATGTTTTGGTGGAGAGTTTTTCTATAATTTTAGAAAATTTTTCTATAATTTAAGGTTTTTAAATTCAAATTGCTAAGCATTTTATTGTACATACAATGGATTCTGTGGAAATTCACCAGCTCTGAAAGCCAGTTAAGGGATGGATATGGAACCTTCTTTTGTAGTATTACTTCCTGTGTTAAGCTGTTTTCCCCTCATGCACATTATTACCATCTTGTTTTCTAGAAGTTCTGTGAGGAAACCAATAGTCAAAGACCAATAACTAACAAAAATACCAATCCTCTCCACCAAAATATCATGTTGCACCTTCAAATTAAGAAATATATTATATATATGGCCTTGACAAAGAGAGGCAAAACAGTCAATTAAATTAAGTGAAATGGCACAGGTGAAAGGACACATCTTGGGGGAGTTTTTAAAACATTTAAAAGGTAGCAATGTTTAGGGAGGAATTTCCAGCAAATGTGATTAAGTCAAGCTCCTGCCACTGATGGTAAGTGGAAGGAAAACTGAAGTTGAGAGAGCAATAGGAATCATAGAGAATGCCAAAGTCAAAGGAATGATATAAAACCACAGGAAATTACAGTGCAAAACATGTTACTATGCCAGCTTTGTGCCCACGAGTTTTCAGCTTTGGGTTAAGCCTGCTGGAAACGGAAAGCGTGAGATTCAATAGAAACAGGACTGTGGAAGGCAGAGTCCAGTATGATGTTGAATGGATCAACTTTGGAAAAGTGGGTGAAACAAATGAATACAAGGTACAGACAGAAGTTTTAAAAGTGATATTAAATAACTGAGAGAAAACAATTTTTTTTCCCCCCCGAGGCAGATGATGAGGATTTACTGGGGGGGCTAACCTGACAATGGCCACAACAAAAATACCAAACTGAAAGATTCACCAACTATTAAATACTCACGGATATTAAATTATAATGATGTTCCAGTAAAAGAATTTAAATTAACAATTTATGTGATCTGGTTACGTGGCAGGATCACCTATCAAGGTAAATCCTGATTGGACGCAGATGATGACCTTAACCTTCATGAGTGTTACAAAGCTCTGAAGTGATTTGGCTGTGAACCAAGTTATTGCTTGTTTAAACTTTGCAAGATAAGGTTTGAACTTTGTGTACAGTGTAGCACACCAGCATTCAGAAGAACAAATAGCACGCTGTATCTACCTTATTTTTCTTGATGAATCATTGCATAAAACCTATATGAAACTAAAACTATCAACACATATCAGGACTACTTTGCTATTTGATTATTGAAGAAATAACCATCTCCAGGAAAATGGTCCTGTATATGCTTATAATCCACTCTTCTGCAAAAACAATGTAATAGATTTCTAGTCAGAAATGAAAAACCCCTGCAAGGACATTTTAGTTGTTACGTTTGCCTCAGACTAAAATGTGTCATTCCCAATTTATAAAGTTGGTCAATTCCTTATGTTACATCTCTTACATAGTATACAATTTAAGATTCAATTCAAAATGCAGAATTAAACTCAAAGTACAGATGGTTAAGAAATTAAATTGAAACCAAATACAAATTATATTTTCCATCTACCACATTACTTGCAATAAGACATTAAGAAAGATTTTCAAATCATGGTATAAATTTTAGCTATTATACAATGTGATTATTTCTCAAGACCTCAGTGTTGCTGGCAAAGTTAGCATTTATTCCCATTCCCAATTGTGCTTTAGAAGGTGGAGTTGAGCCTCCTCCTTCAACTGCCGCTGTCCTTCTGGTGAAGGTATTTGCACTGTGTTGTTGGGCAGTGAGTTCCAGGGTTCCAGGATTTAGACCCACCAACAATGAAGAACCAACAATATATTTCTAAATTGGGATGGTGTGCAACTTGGAGGGGAACCTGCAGATAGTGTTGTTTCCATATGCCCTTGTTTTTCTTGGTAGTAGAACTCACAGGTTAGGTAGGCACTGTTGGTGTAACCTGGACCAGTAACTATGGTGCATTTTGTAGATGGCACAAGGTACCATGCAAGTGAGCTTCAGTGCCCTGGATGGTATCAAGTTTTTTGAATTTGTGGGAGCTGCACACATCCAGGCAGGTGGACAGTCTTCCACTACACTCCTCACTATTGCTTTATAGATGGTAAAAAAAAAAAGGCTTTCCAGTGTGAGGAGGTGAGTCACTTGCTGCAGGAGATCCATCTGCTCTTGTTGCCACTGTACTTTCATAGACAGTCCAGCTAAGTTTCCAGTCAATGGTAATACCCAGGATGTTGATGGTGCAAAATTTGGCAATGGTAATAACATTGAATACTGAGGGCAGTTCGTTAAATTCTGTCTTGTTGAAGATGGTAACTGCCTGGAACTTTGTGGCACAAATGATACTTGCCACTGTATTCAGGTATGGGGGAAGGTTATTGATAAAGCTGCTGAAGATACATGAGCCTAGGACACTGCCCTGAGGAAATGCTGTAGAGTTGTGCTCGGGATGGGGTGAATGATCGCCACAACATCTTCCTTTGAGCGAGGCAACACTCCAACCAATGAAGTATTTTCCCCTTTATTCCATGACTTCAGTTTTACTCAGGTTCCTTGATGCCATACTCAAATACTGCCTTGATGTCACAAGCAGTCACTCTCACTTCACCTCCAGAATTTAGCCCTTTGGTCCATCTGTGGACAAAGGCTGTCATGAGGTCTGGAACCAAGTAGTTTTGGTGAAACTAAAACTGGGCATCAGTGTGCAAGTTATTGTTGAGTACATGCCACTTCATAGGACTACAGATCACAGCTTTCATCATTGTGCTCATACATCTCAAGTGATTTTTAAAATCATTACCTGCTCATTAAGAGATTAGAGTACAACCAATGACCATCTGCCGACAAAAATACTGAATTAGAAAAGCAATGCTTTATAAATCTCAATGCAATCCCCCAATTTGCTTTACCTCACCCAACAACACTCCTTGAAAGGTTGCAGGGTGCCATTTGGAAATATGGAGACACCCAGAAAGCATACCCTTTGGTCTACAGTTGGCCTGGTTTCCATTCAACTTCAGTAGAAGACACAGATCTGTGGTAATATGAGATTTCCCCCAATCTACCATCAATTACACCAGCAAAAAGGGAGAACCTTTGAGGAAATACTACTTTTCCTGGAAAATTTTCAGAATAATGACATCACTGTGGAGCTTTTAACTTGAACATCCTAGTGAAACAATGTTAAATTATGATGGCAGATGGAAGGAACATGGCCTGCATGCTTATGGCATACTAAAATACAGATGGTGAAACCAGCCGCAATTCAAGACCTACACAAAAAATGGGCCTGCACTACTGCTGAAATATTTGTTACCCTATTTGCATGGGTTAATATAAACAACAGCAAGGGACTTTCTGCTCATTCTTAGTTGACATTTTTAGCATCGAAATCCCTTCAGATTTTCTCCTGGTAGACATCTTAACAGCTACATTCCTCGTCCCAAGTATTCCTCCAATCTCTGGCCTGAACAGGCTCACTTGGTCCTAATTAATCCTCACTAAGTCCTCACCAATACCACTTAATTTAATTCTTTCCATTTCAGTTGACTTTCTTAACCTTGCCCTAGGTAGTTCTATACACTTACATAATGTTTTACCACATCCTAAGGAAGTCTCAAAGCCCTTCATGATTCATGTATAAATGACGTATGATCATGATCTTTCATATTTTCTTATGACATAGGAGGCCATGTGGCCCATAGAATCTTTTAACAGCTACCTGAGCTAGCACAGGGACGTCTGTTAAATATCTCTGCTAATGGTAGTCCCTCCAACAACACTCAAGGAAACACTGCAATGGAATCTTTGCCTATATTATGCACAAGACCTACAGTATAATGTGGTTAGAAGCCACATTGTAACACAGGTGAGGGTTTCATCAACAGAACTAAAGTGACAGTAATTGAGATGTTCACAGAGTATCTTGAATAATAAAATTCTGACATGATGCTTGCAGGTTTGTCTTCTTATTTTCACCTACATACAGTAATTATTTTTTCATAATTCAGAAGTACAATTGAAACCAAACGAACAGATGCAGTAGAAAAAATATTTCTCCATGAACAATATATTTAGTAGTTTCCATGATATAATGAATTAAGGAAGATTTGGGGCTTTAACTATAAAGTAATACAAAGAGGATTTTGTTTATTTCGTTATCCAGTGGCACAGCATTGGACAGAAGCAGTGTAGCACTTGCACTTTAATAAATCAAATGGACATGCAGAAGCATTACATTCAGTCTAACCAATAAATCTGAAAATAACCCAATGTGAATAAACTACTTATTGTCCAAAAAGAAGCATTTTCAGAGGCCATTCCTGATTAAACATCAAACTCAGAATCCTGGATCTTTTTTGTTAAAGATTGTAAGAACACAAAGCAAGTTTTGGGATGTTAGCAAGGTGTACTGTGTAAGATTGGAAACAGGAAAAAGACCAGGACACTTAATCCTGCTAGCTGGCCCTGGTGGCCCAATTTCATACACCTTTCCCTCATGATGCTTACAAGTTTAAAATTAACAATTAACCTACTTCAAAAAGCAGCCAGCAAAAGAAATTAAAGTTAGTGACTAAGGTAGCATTGGAATTGGTGACCAACAGCCAAAGGCAGGGTCTTTCCAGAATTTAAACTGAGCAATGTTCTGTTCGTCCAGATCAGGATGTCGGACGAGCAACATGAGATAAAAGTTAATTGGTAATAGTAGGGGTCATGCATACATTTGGACCTTTATATTTTCAGATAATATTGCTAAGGGTCACAATGGAATGAAGAATAGACCCAAGTGACTCATGACTCTTTCCACAATTTATATTTAGCTAGTCTCACTATGGACCTGCAGTCTATGTGGTCTACGTCTATTTTTTTCATGGTAACTCTTAGGTTAAGCAGGAGCACTTAGAAACCAGGTCCAGTCTTTATATTCCGGAAGAAAACCACCTATATTGCAATTAAATTAAAATCATGGTTAAACAAGCACTAACATCAAGGTTTATAAACTTGTCATTTTGCATAAGGTCTCCATCCTTCACATTTTCTTATCCTTCCTCACTTGCACACCTGATCTCTGAGTAGAGCTGACATTTTGCTCACAGCTCTTTGGAATCATGGGAATTTATGGTGCAGAAAATATTAGATGGATTGTGAAAAGGCACCCAAACAATTGTGGTGATGTAGGACATTTTATGATTAAAAGCATAATAAGGGTAACATAATAATCATGGGGACTTTGTTATGTATAGACTAGGCAAACTAGACTAGCAGTATTAGTGTAGAGAAGGAATTCATGGAGTGAAAAAGAAGTTGTTTTCTACATCAGTATTTTGAAGAGCAAATTATGCTTTAGATCTAGTATGGCGCAATAAGAAAGGAGATATTTGATGATCTTGGTTAAGGGCTGCTAAAGAAAAGCCTTTACCATGGAGGTAAAGACAAGGTTATTTAACCATCATTGAGGTCAATCACCATATCACCACAAAGGTAAAGACAAGGTGTTTAATTAATTTGAAATACAATGTATAAAAATGAGAGGTTATCCACTTCCCCAGAAAAGACAGAAATGTTGAGTAATTTTTTTTCCCCCAGTGATGAGAGATCGAGAAATGTAGATGTTCAAAGGAACCTTGGCATTCTTGTACACAAGTCACTGAAAACTAACATGCAGGGGCAGCAGACAATTACAAAGGCAAATCGTATGCTGGCCTTTATTGCTAGAGGATTTGAGAACAAGAACGTGGATGTCTTACTTCAATTAGATAAGATCTAATACCAGGAGTATTGTACAACTTTAGTTTCCTTTCCTTGTTATAGATGAAGTGCAGCAAAGATTTACCAGACCAGTTTCTGGAATGACAGGCCTGCCATATGAGGAGAGACCTCTATTCTCTGACGTCAAAAATAATGAAAGGTTGACATGAAACAAAAAAAATTTCAATTTTCAGAAGGTTTTCAATAAGGTTCCACACAGAAATTGGGAAACAAGATCAGGGCACATGAAATTTGACTACACTAATGTAGATTAAGTAGTAGTTATCAAACAGAATGCAAAGAATGGGAATAAACAGATACTTCTCAGGTTGGCAGGCAGTGGCTAGAGAGGTACCTCAGGTATCAGTGCTTGGACCCAGCTGTTCACAATCTATATCAACCATATGGCTGAGGAACCAAATGTTATATTTAGTTTGCTGATAATACCAAGAAAGATGGAATCGTGAGCAGGGAGGTGAATGCAAAGGTTTCATGGGGATATCAGCAAGCTGAGTGAGTGTGAAAGAACATGACACATGTAATGATTGGTAAGGGGGGATGTTAAGGGTTATGGGAAGAAGGCAGGAGAATGGGGTTGAAAAATAATCAGCCATGATTGAATGGCAGAGTAGACTTGATGGGCCAAATGGCCTAATTCTGCTGCTATATCTTATGGTAATACAATGTGAAATTATAAATTGAAATTATCCATCTCTGTGCACAAGACTGAAAAGGGAAGTTTTTTTTAAATAAGAGAAATTTGGTAATGTTGATGTTCAAAGGAACCTAATCTTCTTCCACAGATATCACTGCAAGCCTACATGCAAGTGCAGCAAGTGATTAGATAGGCAAATGCTATGAATGATTTGAGTACAGGAATAAAGATGTAAGAACACTGCAACTATATAGGGCCTTGGTGAGACTGTATCTGGAATACTGTGTACAGATTTGGTCTCCTTACCTAAAAAAAGATATACTTGTCAGAAAGGGAGTTTCAGTAAACAGGAGGAATATTTGCCAAAATGGCAAGAGATTGAGACTAGGCCTGTATTCTCCAGAATTTAGAAGAGTAGGAGAGATCTCAATTCAGTTTACATAATCTCCCCCAGGCTGGATGTAGGGATGATATTTTCCCTGGCTGAGGAGCCTTGAACCAGCATCACAGTCTCAGAATAAGGAGTAGGCCATTTAGGACCAAAGATGTTTCTTTATGCAGAGTGTAGTGGATCTCTAGAACTTTCTAGCATAGAGGGCCATTGATGCTCAGTTATTAAGTTCATTTAAAACAGTGGTCTGGATCTAAAAGGAATCAAGGGATATGGGAATAGTGCTGGAAACTAGCACTGAAGTAGAAGGTCAGCCATGAATTTAATGAATGGCAGGGCTGACTCAAAGAGCCAAACCACGTAATTCTGCTCCAATTTCCTATGAGTATAGGCCCATGCTGCTCACCCTGTTGCATATTAACCCTTTCATCTTGGGTATCAACACAGTGAAACATTTGCAATGCAAGTATATCCTTCCACAAAAATGGTGACCAAAACTGTATGCAGTACTCCAGGTATCATCTCACCAGTATCCCATATTTGCAGTAGACATCCCTATTGTTATTAACAAAAGAATAAAAGAACATCAAAAACAGGAGCAAGCTTATTGACTGCTCTAACCTATTCTGCCATTCAATAAGATCATGGCTGATACATTCTTGGTCTCAACACCATTTTCTGCTCTCTTTCCATAACTCTTGAAAACCTTCTAGTTCAATTATTCATCAATCTACAGCTTGAATATATTCAACGAATGCAAATGGGGTACAGAATTTGAAAGAATCACGACAGAGAAGAAATTCCTTCTCAAAGTCTTAAATGGGCCACCACTTATTCTGAAAAAATGCCCATACCCGCCCACCCCCAAACTAGGGTAAACATCTTCTCAGAACCTATCCTGTCAATCAGACTCAGAAACTTGTATGCTTTAATAAGATCAGCTCTCATTCATCTAAACTTCTATGAGTATTGGCCCATGCTGTTCACCCCATTGCATATTAACCCTTTCATCTTGGGTATCAACACAGTGAAACATTTGCAATGCAGTATATCCTTCCACAAAAATGGTGACCAAAACTGTGTGCAGTACTCTATGTGTTGTCTCACCAGTATCCCATATTTGCAGTAAACATCCCTATTGTTATTCTCCATAAGCCATGCATTAAAGGCCAACATTCCAATATACCCTTTATACTTCCATGCACCAGGAACATTAGATCTCTTTGAATTGCAACATGCTATTTAAATAATCATTTGCTTTTTCACTATTCTTTCCAGAGCGGATAATCTCACATTTTCCCACAATATATTCCATCTGCCAATTTCTAGCTCATTCATTGAACCTATCTTTACCTCTATGCAAACTCTTTCTTGCTTCCTCACAGCTTGGTAACTCACCTATCTGTGGGTCAACAGCAAATTGTCTACAGTACCCTTGGTCCGAACCTCCAATTCACTCATATAGATTGTAAATACTTGAGGGTCCACTACTCATCCCTGTAATCCCACAAGCCACTGAGTACCAATCTGAAAATGGCCCATTTATCATGACTCGATGTTTTTATTCATTAATTTGCAATCCCCTACCCATACCAATGACATCCAAAACAACACAAATGCTCAGACCTGATAGCCAAGCAATGCAGCAGCCACAGTTTAAGCATTCAAATTCTCATCTGCACAACTTAGAGTTACTTTAAATATAGAAATTACTATCAATTTCTTGCTGACTGGTACATCTTTATGGTAACACAATCAAGGACAACACCAATTTCAGCTCACTTTCAGCTTAAATGCAAATATAAAACTCAACTTAATTTCTGAAACCCAAGTAGTTTTCTGAAGTGAAAGTTTCCATTAAATATACACATACAGAACTCAGTCAGTTCAACTGGTACTATATTTTCATCAAACAGGAAGGAGTGATGAGAGAGGATTAGTAGTCTGGTAATATTTTAAATACAGTTTTCATCCTATTGTCAGAAGCAGTTTCTCATTTACATCAGCTATGCTATTTTCCTTTTTAAAAGAAAGCAAGTTCACTACAACTAAAATCGTCAATGGTTATCCCATTCTCTGGATTTCTTCATAAAAGATTCCATTGCAAGATCACAAGACAAGGGAGCAGAAGCAGGCCATTCGGCCCATCGAGTCTGCTCCAAGGAAAAGGGAAAAAGAAATGGGGTGGGGAAAAAAAACCTATTCTAATCCCATTTTCCAGCCTTATCCCCATATCCCTTGATACCCTGACTATTTAGATATCTGTCTATCTCCTCCTTGAACACCCCCACTGATCTGGCCTCCACTGCTGTGCGTGGCAAGGAGGTCCACAATTTCACCACCCTCTGGGTAAAGAAATTTCTCCTCATCTCTGTCTTGAAACTGTACCCTCTAATTCTAAGATTGTGCCCTCTGGTCCTGGACTCGCCCACCAAGGGAAACAGCCTAGCCACATCTACTCTATCCTTTCCTGTCAACATTTTAAATGTCACTACGAGGTCCCCTCTCATCCTTCTGTACTCCAGTGAGTACAGTCCAAGAGCCGACAAACGCTCATCATACGTAAGCCCTTTCATTCCCGGAATCATTCTCGTAAATCTCCTCTGAACCCTCTCCAACGTCAGCACATCCTTCCTAAGATGTGGGGCCCAAAACTGCGCACAGTATTCCAAATGAGGCCTCACTAGTGCCCCGTAGAGCCTCATCAACACTTCCTTACTTTTATACACTATACCTCTCGAGATGAATGCCAACATAGCATTCGCTTTCTTAACCACCGATCCAACCTGGTGGTTAACATTTAAGGTATCTTGTACGAGTACCCCCAAGTCCCTTTGTACTACCGTACTTTCAATCTTCTCTCCTTCTAGATAATAATCTACCCGCTTATTTCTGCTTCCAAAGTGTACAACTGCACATTTCTCAACATTGAATCTCATTTGCCATTTCCTTGCCCATTCTCCTAAACTGTCTAGGTCCCTCTGCATCCTTTCTATTTCCTCTATGCTCCCTACTCCTCCACTTATCTTGGTGTCATCCGCAAACTTAGCCACACAACCATTTATTCCATCATCCAAATCATTGATGTACAAGGTAAAAAGAAGCGGCCCCAACACCGACCCCTGCGGCACACCACTAGTAACCGGTAACCAACCAGAATGAGATCCTTTTATTTCCACCCTTTGCTTCCTGCCAACCAGCCAATGCTCCACCCATTCTGCTATCCTACCCATAATTCCATGACCTCTCATCTTATTAATCAGTCTCTTGTGAGGCACCTTATCGAAGGCCTTTTGAAAGTCTAAATACACAACGTCTACCGCCTCTCCCTTATCCACCCTACCTGTGATTTTCGCGGTTTAACGTGTCGCGTCCACAGATGTTTCCGACAACGAGATCGGGTCCCACCCTAATTATAAGGGAACCAAACCACCAGGATGGAAGGCAGTTATATTAGTCAGCGGCAAGAATTTTAAATGCTGAATTGAGGATTGTTCACCCATTATTCGAAACTGAGCTTTACAATATAAACCGCGAAAGCTAACCTGACTATAAAGGCCAAGCGCAGGGGGCACGGTTCTTTCGAACTTTATTTCAATTTCAATTGGGATACAAATACATATATACATATAAATACATATATACAAGGTGTACTTCAACAATCCATAAACACCTGCAATAGATCAATTGTTAATCGTATTGCAAGGCTACAAGTGTCTTCTGCAAACGTCTTATACTTCTGAATGCCCAGAAAACTGAACAAGGTGTTGTTATCTTTCTCCCACAGACCTCGAGCACCGATGACAAAACCGAAATACTCGACGATCTTGGTCTTCGTCAATTCCTTCACCTGTGCCGTTAGATGCCGGTACTTGTTCCTCTTTTCGGTCCAGGCTTTTGAGGTGGCTTGGTTGTTATCTTCATATCGAACTGTAACATCAACCACGGTTGCTCGATCACCTTTAACCAAAATAACATCTGGCTTCCAAAGCGCACCGTCTGCACTCAAGTGCGGTTCCATGTAAGGTATCCACAGATATTGTTCAGCCTTGGACCGTAGTCTCTCGAGAATTTTATTGTGCCTTTTTATACGAATGTTCTTAACTGCCAAACATCGCCCGGAGATGTGAGCCAGAGTCTCATTGGCTATCCCACATCTCCGGCAGGTCTTCACTGCTTCAGGGTTACCCCTGCCACGTGTACATCTTGTGGGGTACTGGCCACATCTTTACAATAACGCATTTACCACCTGGTACCCCTTCCAGGCGGTATGCCTCCTCAACCATCCATTCGATATCTTATCATTCTTAAACTCTCTTACACCTGATCCTTGATATACCTGTGCTGCCCATCGCACAAATTCCGCAGATCTCCAGTCGATGTTAAATTTGGCGACTCGTCCTTCACCATCACCCAGCTGTATCCCCCCTCTTCCATATCAGCAAGGAGACTCCCAGAGAGAGGTTGTAAAATCACATTATCTGATATATCGCACTTTTATCACCGCCAGTCCTTTCAATTTTTCAATAGCAGCATTGTTATCTTCATCAGCCCACTCAAAAGAGTGTCCAATAACTGCATCTTCAGATTGTTCCAAGGACTGGCGCTTTCGTATGATCGCCAACGGGATCTGTATTTCCAATCTCGGCAGACACAGTCCTCCATCTCTTGATCTAGAATATAACAACCCATTAGTAGTGTCATTAGGGAGATGGAGTATTTCTTTAACTGTCACTCTTACCAACCGATCAAGATCCACCAATTCATTCTGAGAGGCCTCAGTTAAGATTAGTTGGTAGTAGACCCGCGGTATAATATAGGTCTTCAGCAATTCGACTTTCTGTATCGGTTTCAATTTTGCCCTCCTCAAGGCATCAAACCATTGCTTCAGCTTAGGTTTAACATCTTCGGTGGAAATTCCGCACCATGGATCGATTCTTGCTCCCAAGTACTTTTCAATCTCTCCAGGCGGGATATAAGCAATCTTATCATCTCCAAACTGCCATGGCTCTTTCAAGTTGTATACATGGGTTTTTCGACCACTCAAGAAGTGAAAACCTTTAGTTTTCCTCACATTGACCTCCAGGCCAGTCGCATCACAGAAATTGCTCAATATGTTGATATTTCTGAGCATGCCATTGTATGAGTCACTGAGGATGGCAATGTCATCGGCAAAGGCTAACGCCGTACATCTCGATCTGCCCTCAGGAGTAACCATTTCGACCCCTCTACCCCGCTGTTCAAGGGTACTAATCAGAGGGTCCATGGCTATATTAAAAAGGATCGGTGAGAGGGGATCACCCTGTTTCACTCCTCTTTTAATTTCGATCTTATTGGTCTTCTTCGCACCGATCTCAACCACAGTTGTTGTGTTGGAGTAAAGATCTAAGACCAAGTCAATAAAGACTTTCGGTGCTCTCACTCGCTGCAGGGCTTTCATAATCAACTTATGACCGACCGAGTCAAAAGCCTTAGCCAGATCTACAAACAGCACGGCCAACTCCTTGCCATTCCTCTTCGATCCTTTAATGATGTTTCTTAGGATCGTTATATTCTTATTACAGCCTGGTGTATTTAATAGGAATCCCTTCTGTCTTGAGCTTATTCTTACGGATTCGCTCAACCTTTTAGCCAAGATCTTTGTAAAGAGCCTTAACATCATCGGACCTATAGTAATAGGTCTCCAGTTGTCCAAACTCTTGAGCAGTTCTTCACTATCCGACTTAGGGATTAACACTGTCCGGCTCTTTTTCAGGCATTCTGGGATGGTCCCCGACCTCAGCCACAATGTGAATAGGCGAGCAAGCACATTCTCGTCATTTGCGACCAGCTGCTGGAGATCTTTTTTAGCAATACCATCAGGGCCGGCAGCACTATCCTCCTTAATGCCTTTTAGTGCTGCCTCAACCTCTTCTCGATCGATCTTACGAAGAAGGTGCCACTCATCAAAATCTCGATGGTAATCTTCCAGCTTGCTAAGATCTGCTCGATCATTAGCCACACCCAGCTTCCCCTGGAAGCAATGAAATACATCGTCAATTTTCAGGGGGCAGTTGTTCTGCATTGGTGCTCCCATCAATTGCCGCGCCAAGCGCTTTCGATCTTTTTGAAATACACCAGTTATCAGCTTCTCTTTCTCAAACTTGAAACTAAACTCAATCATATTGTGATCACTTGTTCCCAGTGGTTCCTTTATCTTTAGTTCCCTAATCACCTCGGGTTCACTACATAGCACCCAATCCAAAACAGCCAATCCCCTGGTGGGCTCCTCAATAAGTTGCTCCAGAAAAACATCCCTTAGACATTCCACAAACTCACTCTCCTGAGTACTACTGCCTTGCTGGATTTCCCAGTCCACCTTCATGTTAAAATCCCCCATAATTATCTTCACATTGTCACTCTGGCACTCTTTTTCTATCTGCTGGAGGGACGGCAGAGGAGAAATGGAAGAAATTTCTACAGGAAATAAGGACAATGCAGGACAGATATATTCCAAGAAAAAAGGTTTTGAATGGAAAAAAGGCACAGATGTGGATAACGAGGGAGGTGAAGGATAAAATAAAAGCAATTTCACTTTGAGTGACCATTGCTGTACACATATTTAATTAGCTTACTACAATATAACAGTCCAATACTCATGCAAAACCTTTCAAATGCTTTTACAAAATGCCACAGCATTTCAAACCATAGTCACAGCACCCTGGCAACTATGCTCATAATACAGTTGTCATTTTAAAAGCATACAGTAGCAAATCAAAGGTCAATTAGTGCAGTAAACTCCAAAGTACAGACTATCACAAGTAGCCTGATTGCTCTTAGAGGCAGTGGCGTGTTTGGCTAGCAGTTGCTTCTCTGCTCTGCAGCTCTCTTTTCTCCCATGAATGTGAGAACTTCCTGTGTGTTCACTGCATTGTGAATGGAGTTTGGCAACAAGTCAGAAAGCCAGTCCAGAGCACTGCCAATGCATTAAATTCAAGTTCTGTCCTGCCACTAAATTAGAGGAATTCACATTTTCAATAATGTTCAAGTTTCTGAATGGATTCTTTTTTAGCAAAAATATTACAATGAACAACATCCGGAGGAAAACTATTCCAAACAACTTTGGTGGGGTCATCTGGTTAGAATTCAATTTGGTTTCAGTCACTGGCTTTCACAAAGTTTTATTTGTTTTCCCTGTATTAATACCATCAACTCCAGGCTAGTATGGTTGTAAGCAGTTTCCAATGCCCTCACCTCCTGTCTTCAGCTCCACCCCAACCCCAAACATTTGTTTACCTATCAATCTTTACATACGTTACTACGGGAACTGTTTGTGTTGCTCCACTATGTTACTTTGATATTGATGTTTTCCACTGGCTTCTATTCTGCTTTTCAGCAAAGTTGAACAATGGTTAAGTGTTTATCTTGAGTTTTTGTTTACTTGGAGTTCATTTGGCACCAAGATGGTAATAACCACAACATTCACTGGCATATGAAAAATAATAAAAAGATAGATTTCATTATTTAAAATAGCTAATCTAATTGTGGCAAAGTACTACATCCTTTCTTTCTTTCAATGCCTTTTATATTCATCCAGAATTAAGATCTCAGCTAAACTATACAGCTGTTTATGTGTAGAATTTGAATTTATGGTTTAACTAGTATAAAAAAAACCTTTAAGTCTACCTAAAAAATATTATTCTTGATATTTTTTCCAATAGCTTAAATTCCATGCAGGCGATAAATGTCAATCATATACATCTGGTCTACACGATTTTACACATGGTTTTCAAAATATGCATATAGATAACAGAGCAAACCCATTTATCAGAAAAATCTGTTGAGGTGTGCCCTGACAATTGTGAAAAAAGCCAGAACAACAAAAGATTGGTGCAAATAGGGTTAAAAACAAAAAGGTATTTGACATTACATGAAAGAAAATGAAGAATCTGATGAACAAATAATTAAGGGAAATCCTGAACAAGTATTCCGGGGCTACCGTTTCTGTAGTTGGTGGCAAAACCACCTATTGAACTTCGGAGCACCTTTATAGTGTAATGCATACAAAATTAAAACATACAGTCTCAACCTCAGAAGCAATACAAATGCTAAAGTGCAACGATAGCATGAGGAGGAGGACAGAACTCATTAATTTGTATGGGCAATGGTGGAGTCAACAACTCCATTAAATCAAATGCACCGACTTCCAGAGCCAATGATACAAAAACTCTGCTGTAGGTATACCTGTATTATTACAGCAAGTTTTTGTCAAGGGTTTTTGGAAATTATTTGTTGTGCAAATCAAAAATGGCAAGTAAAAAAAAATTACTCTTGACGTAAATCTTCAGATAAATGATAATCTAGCTGTAAATTTCTACTTATGTTCTAAGACAAAGAAAATGAAAATGGGAAGAATACCATCATGGCCAATGTGTAAATTAGGCAAATTTGGAGCCCCCCCCTTCAGCAATATTGCTTCAAAAATTTTTCAACACATTCATCGTCCTCTAAGTGCATTTAGAACATAGAACATAGAATATTACAGCATAGTACAGGCCCTTCAGCCCATGGTGTTGTGAAGACCATTTAACCTACTCTAAGATCAATCTAACCATTTCCTCCCACAAACCCCTCCATTTTTCTATCATCCATGTGCCTATCTAAGAGTCTCTTAATGTCCCTAATGTATCTGCCTCTACCAGCACCCCCTGGCAGCATGTTCCACACACCCACCACTCTGTGTAAAAAAAAACTTACCTCTGATATGACCCCTGTATCTTTCTCAAAATCACCTTAAAATTATGCCCCCTTGTGTTACCCATTTCCGCCCTGGGAAAACATCTCTGGCTGTCCACTCAATCTATGGCTCTTATCATCTTGTTCACAGCTATCTCATCCTCCTTCGCTCCAAAGAGAAAAGCCTGAGCTCACTCAATCTATCCTCATAAGACATCCTCTCCAATCCAGGTAACATCTGGGTAAATCTCCTCTGCACTTTCTCTAAAGCTCCACATCCTTCCTATAGTGAGGTGACCAGAACTGAACATAGTATTCTAAGTGTGGTCTAACCAGGGTTTTATGGAGCTGCAACATTACCTCACGGCTCTTGAATTCAATTCCCCAACTAATGAAGGCCACCATGCCATACGCCTTCTTAACAACCCTATCAACTTGCAGGGCAACAGAGGGATCTATGAACTTGGACTCCAAGATCCCTGTGTTCCTCCACACTGCTAAGAATCCTGTCATTAACCCTGTATTCTGCCTTCAAATTCAAAAGTGAATCACTTCACACTTTTCCAGGTTTTACTCCATCTGTCACTTCTCAGCCCAGCTTTGCATACTGTCCACAACACCACCAACCTTCATGTCATCTGCAAACTGGCTAACCCACCCTTCCATTTCCTCATCCAAGTTTCCCTGGATCCCATGCCTCCCAACCTTCTGAATGAGCCTATCATGGGGAACCTTATCAAACACTTTACAGAAGTCTATATGCACCACATCCACTGCTCTACTCTCATCAGTGTGTTTTGTCATATTCTCAAAAGAATTTAATCAGCCTCATCCAAGTCATCTATAAAAATCACAAAGTGCAGGGGTTCCAGAAAAGATCCCTGTGGGACACCACTGGTCACCGACCTCCAGGAATAATACACTCCATCTACAACCACCCTCTGACTTCTATGGGCAAGTCAATTTGTACATAGCAAGCTCCCATAAACAGCAATTCCAAAGACTTCTGCACATGAAGTTAAAATGACAGAGCACTGGTAGGAGGTGATATCTTTCAGTGGAAAAAAAAATGCTGAATCAAGTCCCCATCTGCATCATCACTTGGAAGAGCTTAGTATCCTGGCCAAAATGCATCATTGATAGTGGCTTTTGGATAGAACAATGGAAGAACATTTGGCCAATCAACCCTTCAGGCTCATTCAACCAGTCAAAAATATTTGGGGTGATCTCCATTTTAAAACAATTTACCTTAATTGGTTCTATAACCCTTAAAACCTAGCCTAATAAAAGTCTATCAGGCTTGATTTTGAAATTGCCAACAGACCTTCAGCCTCAGCAGTAGTTGTTTTGAGCAGAGTTCTGGTTTTTAATACTACCCTACTATGAAAAAATGTTCCCAACATCATCCACAAATCCCCTTGCTCTAAGATTATGTTTATGCCATAAACTCAACACCAGAACAAACAGTTCCTCTCTACTGTACCAAATCCTTTAAACACCTTCAAAATTATGAGATCTTAATTTCTTGACAAAACAATCTGATAATTTAAAGCTTTGACCCCAGAACAAGTCAAGGAATTAATCGTAGACTTTAGAAAGGAGAAGTCAGGAGACCACGCGCCAGTTCTTATTGGTGGGACAGAGGTGGAAAGAGTTAGCAGCTTCAGATTCCTGGGAGTTAACATCTTGGATGACCTGTCCTGGGCCCAGCACATATCTGTAGATGCAATCACAAAGATGACGCGCCAATACCTCTACCTTCTTAGAAGCTTAAGGAGATTTGGCATGTCACCAAATATTCTAATAAACTTCTACAGATTCACTGTTGAAAGTATCCCGACTGATTTCATTGTAGCCTGGTATAGCAATTCCAATGTACAGGATCACAAGAGGCTGCAGAGAGAAGTGGACATAGTCCAGTCCATCACGAGCACAGCACTCCCTGCCATTGAAATCACCAACATCTACAAATGGCACTGCCTCAAGAAGGTGGCATCTGTCATCAAGGATCCCCACCATCCAGGTCATGCCCTCTTTGCTTTGCTACCATCAGGCAGGAGATAGAGAAGCCTTAAGTCCCAGACCACCAGGTTCAGGAACAGCTTCTTTCCTACAACCATCAGGTTCTTGAACTGAGCTTCACATCCATAATCCTACCTCAGCAAAGGATCACGACAGACCACCTCTTGCACTACCATGGACATGTGGATTTTTTTTGCAATAATATCTTGTTTTGCACAGTCATTTTTCTTCGAGGTCTTGAATAAATTATGCATAAATTTTACATAAGTTATGTTCCTGGAGGAGTTGCTTATTAAAAAAAAAACAAAGTTAACTAATTCTGCCAAACACTAATAACAATCTAAAAAACCCCAAATGGAAACAAAATCTTGAAAATGAAAAATTCAAGCCTGGCATGTGTTTATATTTTTAAGCAATTAGTTTGGTCCCTTTCCTACCAATTATTAGTGGTGAATTAAATAAGTATCTTCAGTGCAAGAGGAAGAGCAAGAAACAACTGCTACTTATCAAATACCCTGGAGTCACAAACACTGTGATCTATGCCAATATCAACTACAGAGTGGCTGTACAAAGTGAAACAATGTGTTTGTGCAAGCATTGGCTCATTAACATACTTTAGATCACATGCACTGCAATTAAATATGCAACAAGTTGAACAATACCGAAGCCAGTGAGTGTATTTTGGGTGTCAGCATTATAAAAATAAGTTTTGCACAAATTCCCCACCTGTACCAAATATTAGTTTGTGAATGATGGTGTGTGAAAAGCAAGTGGCAAAACATCTCAAGTAAAGAGCTGCACAGATATAAAACTGAAACCCAACCTAAACCTGATCTGACCACAGACCAACTTGGGAAGCAGGCAAGAGAATGGCAAATGGAATTTAACTGGGACAAGTGCGAGGTGTTGCGCTTTGGCAAATTAAATGAGGGCAGGACTTGCACAGTAAGTGGTTGGGCCCTGAAAGCATTGTAGAACAGAGAGACCTAGGGGTACAGGTACGTAATTCCCTGAAAGTGGAAACACAGGTGGACAGGGTGTGAAGGCATTTAGCATGTTTGCCTTCATCATTCAGGGCACTGAATGCAAGAGCAGGGACTTCATGTTACAGTTGTACAAAACTTTGGGGAGACCACAACTGACAGACCGTGTGCGGTTCCAAGTGCCTGGGTATGGGAAGGATGTCATTAAGTTGGAAAGGGTGCAGAAAAGATTCATGAGGATGTCACCCAGATTGGAGGGCTTGAGCTATAAGGAGAGACTGGATAGGCTTGGACTTTTTCCCCTAGAGCATAGGAGGTCAAGGAGTGACCTTATGGGTGTTTATTTAAAATCATGAGGGGCATAATAAAATCGCAGTCTTTTTCCCAGGGCAGGAGAGTCTAAAATTAGTGGGCGGTTTAAGTTGCGAGGGGAAAGATTTAAAAGGGATTTGAGGGGCAACTTTTTCACACAGAGGGTCTTGGGTATATGGAACGAGCTGCCAGAGGAAGTGGGTAGAAACAGGTTTAGAAGACATATAGACAGGTACATGAATAGGAAAGGTTTGGAGGGATATGGGCCTCACACGGGGAAATGGGACTAGCTCAAGTAGACAACTTGGTCAGCATGGACAAGTTAGGTCAAAGGAGCTGCTTCCATGCTGTATAACTATGACTCTAATCCAAACCTGACCCAAGCCCAAGGACCCACTGCCAGCCAGAATCCCAACCTGGCACAAACACAGAGCCTGCACCCTCTCATCCAAGCATTATAGGATCCCCTATAATGTACAAATGTTTCCCCTATAATGTACAATGGTGTATTTATTTGTATAGTGCATTATTTATGAAGACCTCTGTATTAGTACACTTATTTGTAAAAGCCAACCTGGTTTAACTTGACCTGATAATCATAAGTTATTTTCAAATCTGATCTGACCCAAACCTGACGCATATAGTTGAATCTGGTCAGGCTCAGGTAGGGTAACCAGGTTGTAATCCCAGGGCACTTCACAGAAGAGTCAAACAAATTTAACACTGAGCCACTTCAGAAGATAAAAGAATAGATGAGCAAAAGTTTGCTCAAGGAGTTAGATTTTAATTCGCTATTTAAAGGAGATTTGAGAGAAGTCCAGAGATCGGGGCTTGGGCAGATGAAAGTACAATTGACAATGATGAACTGCTGTGCAAAAGAGTAATAAAACATTATCCAAATACCCAAGAGTATTTGGTACACCCCAGACACGGAAAAGGTAGCAGGAGGGGGAGAAGGTAGCAGTTTGTTAAAATGACACCCATAGACCCAAGCAACAAATCCATTGGTGGTTGAGAGCTGACCATCCACTGTCTCTGGCAGGTGAATACAGGGAGAGTACATCAGTCATTTTATCTTCTTTTAGACTGCCTTCAAAATATAAACATGCAATATAAAAAAAGTTTGTTCTATACTCGTCTTCAAAATCCCATGGATAGGAAGGGAAATTTACCATTCAGTATTGGGCCAAATAAAACATTACATCCCTTGAAGCCATCATGCTCAAACAGAAAACTTGTATCTTTTCCATATGTAATGTAGGTAAAGCAATGTAACCGTGATGATGATAAAGTTTGGCTCAGTGGAGGAAGCAGAAGAGAAAGACAATGACCAAGGTGGATAGTTGGGATCAAAGAAACTACTAGTATGATTGCAGCAGCTTCAGGATATACTTGCTGATGAATTAACTTTCTCCAAATCCACCTATCAGGTCACCTGTGGACATAAAAACAAAGACATTTGACTGCTTTACTCATTTAAGTCAGACTATCCTACTAGTGGAGAGCAGCCAGCATTCAATTTGGGTTCCCAAACCAAGAATTCATGATAGCAATGTTATGCATGATGTAATCATGTCACATTTGAGTGAGGTAGGCAGGGGAGGAAGTGGATGATCCAGAACAAGTCTTACCCATGAAACAGCTGAAAATAAAACTTATGGGTAACGCATGCCACCAGTCTAACTGGCTATCAAAAGAATTAAACACAATGAAAATTTCTGATAGTATACAGCATGCAGGTGTCTTTAAACACAATAAAAGGCTAAAAAAAATCAAATAATGAAATGCTAAGATTAAGAAATTTAAGAACAAACTAAAGCTGGAACAAAAAAACAATTAAAAATACTTAAACTCGATTTATTCATAAAGACCCTGAACCAATATTTATCTTGTACACTTGCAGCCATTCACCTACATGCAAATAAATGGAGTGGCTGTTCCTCCTCCAGTTCTAACCTGACACAGTTTCAGCAGGTAGATTTCCTTGCTGGAGGTGCTAAAGAATTGCTTGAACTTCATTGCTGGACATGTGAAGTTGTCAGGGCACTGTCAGGAAATTGTTGGCTAAGAGTGACCAGCAAATTTGGGGCTTTCACGTACGTTCAAGAACCCAAAACATGTTGACAATTACATGGAGAAATATTAGAAACAAAGAAAAACTTCAGCACATTTCAGGCCCTTCAGCCCACAAGGTTGTGCCGAACATGTCCCTACCTTAGAAATTACTAGGCTTACCCATAGCCCTCTACTTTTCTCAGCTCCATGTACCCATCCAAAAGTCTTTTAAAAGACCCTATCGTATCCGCCTCCACCACTGTTGCCGGCAGCCCATTCCACACGCTCACCACTCTCTGAGTAAAAAAAACTTACCCCTGACATCTCCTCTGTACCCACTCCCTAGCACCTTAAACCTGTGTCATCTTGTGGCAACCATTTCAGCCCTGGGAAAGAGCCTCTGACTATCCACAATCAATGCCTCTCATCACCTTATACACTTCTATCAGGTCACCTCTCATCCTCCGTCGCTCCAAGGAGAAAAGGCCGAGTTCACTCAACCTGCTTTCATAGGGCAACATCCTTGTAAATATTAATGGCTCCAAGCCAAACTGGAAGTGTTCTCCTGCAAAACCCAGGCCATCATGTTAATCATTTTTCTTCTCCAATTCATTGGCTTGATTAATAGAAGAGAAAAAAATTTGTTGGCATACTGGTGCAGCTCGTTAGTGTACTGCCTCACAGTTCCAGTATTCAAGGGTTGACTCCAACTTCAGTTACTAGTTGCATGCAGTTTGCATGTTCTTACTGTGAAGAGATGGGTTTTCCCTCAGGTGTTCCAGTCTTCCCCCCACATTGCAAAGAAATACTAGTTGGTAAGTCAAAAGGCGACTGTGAATTAATACCAATGTAGGTAAGTGGTAGGAGCATCAGGTGGGAGTTAATGGGCATACAAGAGAGAATGGATTACAGGGAAACAAGTGGGGAAATGGGATTGACAAGATTGCTATAAGAGCTGGCAGAGACTTGGCGGGCTAAGTGGCCTCCTTCTAGGTTGTAAGGAAATAGGAGAAATACGAGTACTTTTCTCTCACAAAAAGCAGCCTTACAACTGTACATCATATTCTATCTGAAACTGTCAATCACTTTCATACCTGACCACACTTTACACACTATTGAAATTGTCAACTTTACAATAATTTGGTAATAAAGAGATTCAATCACTATGGAATCAACATTCTCTAAATTTGGAGTTATGTCTGGTGCTTTACTGTAGTATTAGTCAATGTTTTGGGTGGTTAAAGAGGCAATACCAGGACCAAAAGTCGGCATGGATATGAATTAAATGGGACAGCAATTTCTTGCATCTGCATATGCACATTTAAATGCAAATTCTGTAACCAGCTGTCAGATAACCTGATCCTGCACTGTAGCAGTCAGATCTACTCTGCATTTACAAACATATTCACTCATGAGTTTGGGATAATTCCCAATGAAAGACACCAAACAAAAAGTTAGACCAGCACATTAATTTGTAAGTGCATTTTTAATAGTATGATCATTAATAATTATTGCCAAACCACCTCTTTGGCCCCTATAATGTATTTTTTTCATGTTAATTAGCATTGGAAGTTACAAAACTTGAGCTTTTTCCTCGTATCTTGTGCCTTAACCAAAATTTTATTCTTCATAGGTTTTAAATCTAATTTATACTTCCTGTTTAAAATTCTAGGTATTTCAGAAAGGATCCTTGAATCCAATTGATAATGGTGTCTTGGTGTTTTCTGTCTTGTTAACAAATGCTGCATTTATGGGCACTTGTGCTAGATCAGATAATTAGTGTTCTACAGCCAGCAGGATGTGAGAAGTGTGATCTGTCAGGGGAGTAACTTACAGCTTTGGGCAACACACCCACTCCACAATATATTTTTTATATATAAATGATGCGATTTGCTGAGAGACATAAAAAAGTGAAATAAGCAAAAGCTATTTTGTTTGGGGCGTGGGGCTGAAAGAGGGGTCCAAAAGATTCCTCAGGAAATTATTTTCAAAGGTTCTCCCCAGTCACATAAGCTGAAAAGCAAAATGCTGAAGCAGCAACAAATGAGAAGGAACATAAATAGAAACAAGTTCACAGTTCAGGTTGAAAAAGATTAATAGAAAAAAAATGTAATAAAATTGATTGGTTAAACTCCATTCCAGACAATGGTCACTCAAAGATAGGTTTTGCTAATGAGAATAAAAATCAGGCTGGCGGCCCAGAGAGGATGAAAATTAGATTAGAAGATAATGATCAAAGTCTTCAAAATGATTAAGTCTCCTTGAGGCATGTTAGCCATCACAATGAGATGCTCCTAGAAACATCGTTAAACATTAAGGAAATTACTTGGAATGTGCGCATGTTTATGCTGCACAGAGTTGTGGACACAGCCCAGCACATCATGGACACCAGCCTTCCCTCCTTGGACTCTGTCTTTACCTCTTGTTGTCTTGGTGAAGCAGCCAACGTAATCAAAGACCCCACCCACCCAGGACATTCTCTCTTCTCTCCTCTTCCATCGGGTAGAAGATACAGGAGCCTGAGGGCACGTACCACCAGACTTAATGACAGCTTCTATCCCACTGTGATAAGACTACTGAACAGTTCCCTTATACAATAAGATGGACTATGACATCACAACCTACCTTGTTGTGACCTTGCACCTTACTGCACTGCACTTTCTCTGTAGCTGTGACACTTTACTCTGTACTGTTATTGTTTTTTACCTGTACTACATCAATGGACTCTGTACTAACTCAATGTAACTGCACTGTGTAATGAATTGACCTGTACAATCGGTATGCAAGACAAGTTTTTCAGGGCACCTTGGTACAAGTGACAATAATAAACCAATACAAAGTTTATTAGCAACTTCATCAAACAACAGTTTCTACAATTTTCATTTACATATGAAAATGATTTTTATCTTGCTGCTCTGGAATACCCCGGGCTTTTGGCAAGATCCCGTAAAGGAGGCACGAGACCAGCCAGTAAATTTTGCACCAGTCATAAATTCTACACCCTCTTCTTTAAATCCATTCTATTCCCAACCACCATCCCTGATGTTAAACACAGACTGCTCACGACCTTGGTGCCCTAACCAACTTAATGTTGAGTTTCTGATTTCAAATCTTCTAATTACAAATACCTTGGTCCATCTATCTCATTCATGCCTTCGTCACTCCCAGTCTGGCTAAGGCAACACTTTACTAGCTGACCTCTTACCAAATGAGGTGTCTCAACAAGTTCACCCAAAGCTTTTCTACATACTCTTAACATTAGACATGCACACCTACAAGACTTGTATTTTGCCAATCCATCAATAATTAGAAATGTTGTACTTAATTCTCTTAAAGGTCTTGCTCTCTCCAACCAGCAATACTTCCTGCCCTCTCAAGCTCCCATGGGCCTTTATTGTTACTCTCCTCCCCACACCTTGTGAAACCTAATCATCATGCTCTTGCACTTCTTTAGTAAGCATCTCTATCTTTCCAACTGACTCTCCTCTAAGACCCACATTAGAAACCATCTCATTGAACAAGCTGTTGCTCATCCAACCATATGATCACCTTCTTTGACATTGTGTGCATTTATTTTCTGCCCATAACAGTAAAATTTATTAAACTTCACTATCTTACAGGTACTAAATACAGCATGTTATTTTTGTTACATATTCCTTACCAGAAATAACTAATTGAAGTTTCTTTTTCCCCAACACAATGAAAAACACTGGTGAAATAGTTAGATTACAACCATGTTTACAAACACCACATGTTAAGCACAAATATTCATGAAACAAGACACTGCTAATTAGGGTGGAGAAATGTTAAGTCCCTCAGAGACTAAGTTAGCTCAAGTTAAAGGATCAGCTCGCATTAGAGCCCAGGGTCTTGGAGTTGACAGCTCCATTACAAGTCATAAACAGTTTTACAGAACTAGTGATGTTTTGAAAAAATAATAACAGCAAACTTATGAAAAACACTATGATGCTGGAGGAACTCAAAGCAGGTCAGGCAGCATCCGTGGAGAAAAGCAGGCAGTCAATGTTTCGGGTCAGGACCCTTCTTTCAGATTGAGGAAAGGAAAAGGGGAAGCCCAATAGAAAGGAGGGAATTTTTTTCAGAAGGGGAAAGGTTGGAGTAGGTGAGGGGGGGCAGAAAAGTCAAGACGGCTGATGTAGCACCGACAGTTGGCTATGAATAGGTCCAGGGAATGTAACAGGCCCAGTGGGGGAGTCCAGGTGGAAGAAGAGGGCTGGAGGTGGGAGCCCTATCTTCAGTCTTGGAGAAGGGTCCCACTTTTCTCCACGGGTGCTGCTTGGCCTGCTGAGTTCCTCCAGCATCATAGTGTTTTTCATCTAGATTCCAGCATCTGCAGTCCTTTGTTTCTCTAACATTTAACTTATTCTCACTAAAGAATTCTAGTTTATTTTTAAATGTTTAAAACAAGTTAGCCTCCAAGATCCAGTACATTTATTTTAAATTAGAGTCTGATTATACCACATTGAATACTACGCCAAAGGTGTTTTCAAATAATGAAGGCAGCAAATGGTGTGCTTCCACATTCCAGAAGCAAATGAAAACTACAGTGTCACAGATGTAAACTAATAGAAAAAAATGACTCAAACTGATGTAACTACTTAAACTATAAAGATACATTTGCTGGAGAGTGGGTGGGTGTTCTTACATTTTAGACCACATTGGAAGCAAACATCCTTAATTGAGCAAATGTGGCTCATTTCCAGTTTACAGGTGTCCTGCATGTTCCAGCTCTTCAGGTAACAGAAGTTCGCCCTGACAGAATTCACAAATCCCTACCCAAAAGTTTGAGACACAAAATAAAATTTGCTCTCACGGAATTTATGTTAAAATAAGTTAAATAAATACAATTTATTTGTTCTCAACTCATGTTTCTTAACACATACACAGATGACATGGTTTTGTGTTATGGAAAATCAAGATACGCACCATTTTCTTAGAAATCCCCCCCACCCCTGTAAAGTGGGGGTTGCCTGCATTTTCTTAATCACATAGTGAGCTAAATGGCTTTTAAAATTGCTATTAACTAGATTAATACTATTACCTAATATTAGCCAGACTAATACTACAACTACAAGCTTTCAACAGACTGCAAAGTAGTTGGTGCTCAAGATGATTTTGAACCATGCTATGCAAAATTATAGGCTAGAATTACTAAATTCATTTGATTTTTCAATGGCATCATATTATACAGTTGCTGCACTAATGAATCCAGCTTGCAAAAATCCATGATTTTGTTTCTTCTATGTACAAATCCTATTAAAGAGGTGATTTGTGGATACTTAGTAACTGTAGCATATTTACACAAAGCATATTACTTGGAGATTTTAATAATAGTGGTGACTATTGAAAATGCCAGAAATTCTTTATGCACCTCTTATGAGATCCTTTTATATTTCGAATTGGTCTGCGAACATTCAAAGCATGACTCTAAATGACAGTGCTCCAAGTCTAAAATGCAGCATTATGTAAGAAGTTTAACTGTCACAGGAAGAATTTCTCTCAGACCCTACTCTGAATTGAGTTTAAAGGGCTGATCACAACTTTGATTGTTACCATGGTAATCCTGGCCTGGTCTCAAGAAATAACATGGGTCTTAGGAGGTGCCTTCTATTTGAAGTTATTCCTTTCAGACTGTGAACATAGCTACCAAATAGAAAAGACAATTATAAAGATATTTATTTTCTTTCGATTTTCCAGAGGAGCACAGCTAACAACATGTCACAACGAACCATAAAAAGTGTCTTAATCAGGACAGGGACATTGTAATCCAGCAAAAACTTTTCAAATCGGAAACATGAAAACAACTGTCTGGATCTGCGTTAACAAAACAAAAATCATACTACCAGCTATGTGTGGAGAAAGCACAACACTTTCCAGCCCCAAAAGTAAAACTGAATTATCTTTTAGTTCTAGTTCACCTATATATATTGGTAAAAATAATTCCACCACTCTTTAGTAACTGTATAAAGTGAATGGCAAACCACATTTGTAAACGTTCACAGCTTATAATTTAATAGATATGTTCAATGAAGTTCCATGTGTGTACAAATGATGCAAATGCACATTATAGGTGTAGCATTCGCACATTATTAACTGATTAAAATAACTGTACAGAGAATAACAGCTGATCTTTATTGTTGCAACATATGATTTTGCAGCAAGACGCAGGGGCTATGTTAATTTAAAATGATCATCCTAGCTCATCTGATTCAGCTAGTGGCAGCTGAGCCATATGAAAAGATACCAGGTTTTAACCCTGTTTGTGCTAAGTTAGCTTATAACAGTTAGATGAGACAGTAAAACACTATAAAATTGCCTAATCACCACAATGTTTCAAGAGGCAAAAATCACCAAAATTTCTTGCATCATCTTCATAATCACTTCTTGTTGCAAGTGCATCTAAAGGGCATGTGTGGAGCCAGCAAAAATCAGCAGATATTCGCTGCACAATTGATCAAGCTGGTTTTGTATGCAAGGATCAAATCAATAAAATTTTGACAGTAATTCAGCCCTCATGGAACTGTAACAAAGCAGTAATCATTTATTCAATCGAGAAGGCAAGAAATATTGGCACAAGGAAAGAAATAACCTGTTTACCTTTAACTCTAATCACATTAAAAGAACAAAGTTACGAACAAGTCCCAACATGGCTCACCAGCTAGCTGTACATTGTAGGAAATCACAGTTCTCACAAATACATTTAATGGATGATAAAGTATGGGTGTCATCCACAATTACCAAAGTGCAGAGCAAAGCAAGTGAAGCTCTCTGCCATAACACAATCAACACAACACCTGCTGGACAGGCAGCAAATGTTTTAATTAACCAATCACTTAAGTCTTCTTATTCGTCACAAAAAACTTAAATGTGCTTCATGTCTGCACTGTCGACCACTGTTTGAACAAGCTGGCAGGGGAAGCTGTAAAAAAATTAGATAGAATCATAGAAATGTACAACATGGAAACAGGCCTTTATGGCCCATCTCATCCATGCCGACCATGATGCCTATTCTACTCTAATCCCATTTGCCCACATTACACCCATATTCATCTTCTATTTATTTTAGTCCAATTTGTCCAAAATAGATCTCATCCCACATACATAACATGGTTTGAGATATTGAGTTGGAGAAGGCACTTTTCATCAATTACAGGCAGTTGTTTATTACCCAAGTTTACATGGAATGTGAAGATTCAAACTCTACCCCAGAATCAACTTAAGTTAACGATGAGCTCAAGGAGGCATCATGGGAACAAAATGCCCTAACCAAAGTTCTGTACAGTCAATGCAATTGTGGCACTAACAACAAAATTGACTGAAAATATGCACACAATTACAAGGAAGGAATATTTATGGCACATAAGCCATTCAGCCATTGTGTCCATTTCCATCTCTCCATCTATAGTTTTACAACACATAACTCATTAAGCATCTTGATGTCTTTCCCCAGGTAATAATTTCACTTCTTCTTAGACTTAACATTAAACAGGCTTATACCATGTGTCTACTGACATCACATTACTCTTTCTGGATTATTCCACTTAATGGGGGGGGGGTTCCAATGAACCATCAAAATAAAGAAAAGTCTTTTCTTCAATATCTACAGCCACTTCATAGATTGACAGGGGAGGATGCCAGAGAAATTCAGAAAGGGGACCTTTGTGGGTCTGGGACATCAGTCAGAGTTCTGTGCATAAGTAAATTTGGCCTTTTAACTCCTATGAGACAGGTCAATGTAAAAGAACAGATATAAAGAACAAACCATTTCTTGGAGTCTGCTTTGTACTAAGAAATATATTCAAACTTCCAATATTCACTTGATTTAGTATTTTCATGCCAAAAAAACTTGTGTACATCAGCAATTAAAATGTGCTGCAAGTAATTATTGTGAATACTACAACATTGAAAGCAATATTTTTAGGAAAAACTATGAATATATTAATATGTCAGTGCAAACACCTATAAAAATAGGCAAGTAATAAATGTGAATCCTATTCAAGATTTAACTGGAAAGAATGAGACAATTTTATCATATTATTTGCACAAAGTTTGCCTATAGCTGCTATACTTGTAAAGTTTATCAAAGTGGGTGCAAAGATAGTGAAGGCAAAATATAATGTGACAGGAATATTCTGATATCTTTGATGCAACAAGCAATACCTTTACATAATATGTGATTGATGTCATACAACCAATATTCTTTAGAAAATAATGCATCTTCCATGAAATTATTAATTCCTTTTTAGTAACTTTCTTATTCTTCTGCAAGCTTTGATGGGTTACTGAATTAAATTTTTAAACAGTATATACTTTTTCAGATTCTATCCTGTGATTAGACACCTGGATAGCAGTAACAAGTGAAAAAGAAGTCCAGATGCAATAAAGCCAACATCTCTCTAGTTCACCTTCTACCATCCTGAAAACAACACTCAATGAAAATCTAAAAAGAACTGTAAATGCTGGAAATCTGAAATAACAGCAAAAGATGCTGGAAACGCTCAGCAGCTCAGGCAACATTTTCTGTTTTTATTTCAGATTTCCAGCACCTGCAGTTATTTTAATTTTTATTTACTACCTCAAAGGTTATATTGAAGAAGCCCACCTCCACACTCGCATCTATTTTGTCTTGCTCATCCGCAGTGGTTTCATTTACCCTTCTAGTCTTCAATGTTTTTGACTAAAACTGGCTTCCACAGCCACATTTCTTTCCTTTCCACAAATGCTGCCTAACCTGTTGAGTGTTGCCAGCATTTTCTGTTGCACCACAGTTCAAGTACTGCACAGTTCTGATCAGCACAGTACAGAAAGAGGTGATTGAACTGGAGGAACTGCACAGGAGATTTACACGGATATTGCCAGGATAGGAACATTGTAACCATGAGGAAAGATTGCTTTCTGTGGAAAAGAGGCTGAGTGAGACTTAACTGAGGTGTATAAAATTATAACATATGCAAGTAGGAAAGCCTTGTTTTCCTAAACAGAGGGGTGAAAAACCAGAGGGCATGGTTTAAAATAATTGATAGGAGAATAAAAGTGAACAAACTTTTTCATCCAGAGATTGGTTGAAATCCAAAACTCACTGCCTGCAAGAGTGGTGGACGTGACTGCCAGGCTCTGTACCTCGAACAGGTAGGTGGGATAGGGCTGGGTAGCTTTTTCAGCCAACACAGATACAATGGGTTGAAAAGCATCCTGCTATGATTATACAAATTAAACAATAGTGAAATTGTCAACTAACTACAGCTGCAATCAATTAGTCTACAACAGATACAGGTACAAGATCAGGAAAACCGTTAGTGCAGTAGTGTTTTTGGATCAAGAAGATTATAAGTCATCTGCTTCTCCAGAACATGCTGCACTTAACATATTATCATGTCTCAAATTGCTCATACACTGCATCAAAAAATGTTATTTTCTTAAAGAAATCTCATTTTGTATTTGAATTAATCTGTGTTAACCATTTTCATCATCTCCCTAAGGAACCTTCCCACAGATTGACCACTCTGAAACAGAAATATTGTTTCTATTGCTTCAACTGTTCTGCACCAGCCACATTTCAGTATAAATTGATTCTTATGAGCTCTGACTAGTCTGAACATACCCAATATTTATCCAAATTACATATTATACTGAACTACTGACTTAAAACAAAACTGATATTGAGTACATTAAATATTCTGAACTTGTGGAAGATCTAATGTATACACTTCAAATAAATTAAATTAACAATTGGCCATGTGTCCTTGCAAGAACTACATGCAACAGAGAAACTTCAGAGCACTGAACCACTAAGACAAGTTCCAGATGAATGAAGCTAATGTATGGTGTGGCGAGGTTGCATCCCTTGAGGAAAACATCTGTCTGAACAATCAGCAATTATTTTCTTAGTTGCAGGAAACCTTCTTGGCACGTATCAATGATAAATGATAAGCAGAACTGGAACTACAAACCAAACGTCTCAATGATGCACCCGATGATGCTTTTGAATACTTGTCCATTAGAACTCTGCTATTTTTCCAAGGTTTTTTTAAAGTCTTTTCAATTTAATCTGTTACAATTTAATAGTTCCATGAAGGTATAGTTTATCATTTCCAAGTCTCTCATGAGATTTTCATTTTATCTGTGTACTAATGCAAACAACTATTTTAGCCATTATTGATAAATTAATTTCAAGACTGCACTTGAAGACTGAAACCAAAATGAAAAGACAGATGTAACCAAGTCAGCTAAATGGCATTCAGGTAACCTTTTTAATCTCAATTTCTCTCAGCACTCTGCAAATTAAACCACTTGCAGTCTTAGTGTCATTACTTTGCACCTATGCAGTCCCTTTAACATAACCCTAATGATATATTTATTGGCCTTATTTGGGTAGAGTTTCCCCCCCCCCCTCTGTGGACATGCAAAAATCAAACTATGAATTAAATATTTTGTTGGAATATCTCTTTCATGTATTAAACATTGACAGCTGGCAAAATATGTACGTTCCTAATGCCGCAAAAGATTATTGAAAATTTGTCCAAAACATACAAAAGGAACACTGATCATGCAAAACGATGACAATAAAGATCATGTAGATAAGTGTTATTTTACGTTCCTAAATAATGTAATAACTATCTGTAGTGATGATAAAATCCATTACTATTAGCAATCTCCAGTAAACACATTTGAAACACACTTGAATATCAATCCAACGACACAGAGGTTACATGACCAAATTAAAAGTATGTAATATAATGACTAGCATATAACGGTTTTTATTCATTATTGTAACAGCAAAATTTAACTGTTTTGTGATTACAGTGTTATTTGCAGTTAATAGTTTTAAATAGTAATAAATAATTAGGCGACACAGTAACAGCTGGTAGAGCTTGCTGCCTTGCAGCACCAACAATTCAGATTCAACCCTGATGTAATGTGTTGTCTGTTACACTGGTAGGTGGCAGAATCTGGGGAAGTGAATAGAAATGTAGGGAGAATAGGTTGCATGAAAATTAATGAGGGAATGGGATCGTTCTGTGAGCCAGCACCAATACAATGAGCAAAATGGCCATCTCCTATGTCATGAAGAAAAATGGAAACATTTAAAATAACTGAACATTTAACAATTAAATTCTCCTCTCCCTGCAATCCAAGTTCACTTCACAACATTTTTACATGCCCAACTACAAGAAGATCCTAAAATATTTGCCCAAAAAACTAATTTAAACACAGCAAACAACAATTACCCATCTACCATTTTCTCTTCCCTCAAGGGAAATAAAATCAGCACTCATTAAAGAGTTGGCTGGGGAGGAAGCCATCCTGACATGGGAATAAAACAAGTTAATCAACTTTGATGGCATTTCTAAGCGTTTTTGCCAACAAACTTTATCGACTTTCAGTCACCATTTCTTTTCACAAAAAATTAAATCGCCAGCAACGGAAAAATGATACACAGCTATCATACCTGTATAAAATCGAATCAAACAGCCAATTTCAACATCCATTCCTTCCTCTTGCACCCTGCAAGGATCTTTAAATCCAAGTTTAAAGAGGTACTCATTTTGAATTTCAAGAGGATTTTCATGTGGCTCCAGCCTCCTGGTTGTTTCACCATGAAGCTGCACATATATCATTGATGTAAGCAAGCCATCATTTGCCCCCATTCTCAAAGTGCCAAAGGTTAAGGACTTCAGCCTGCCATCATCGCAGTCCCACAGAACTTGTCTGCCAGCAAGGATATCTTGCCTCAGCTCAGGCTTGTCTAGACATTCTTCCTTGGTCATAGTATCATTTGTAGCATCACCATGCACATAATCATTATGTGCGGTAAAGCTGTCCAGTGAAGGTCTACGCTTAGCAGCGACAGTGTCCACAGCCATCAACTTGACAAAAGAATTGTTTAACGATTTGAGTCGGTTAGTATTACCACTCAAAGAAGACTTGAGGCTGCTAATTTCAGAATCAGATGTTGGCTCTTCTCGGGCAGTGGCTGGTACCAAATGCACCTGCCTGTAGCTCACAGTGTTGATTTCCTTCTGTGCAGCATTGTTGTCCAATGACACTCCAATCCTTGCAAAGGTGGCATCATCTTTCCTGCACTTTATGGTATAAATATTTGAGCGCTTCCCAGTACTGGTACCAGTGCTCAATGACGATCTCATTTTTCCATGAGTAGGAATGCCCAACTGTCCAAGCCTACTGGCAGCAATTTCTGGTCTTGTGCTCACAGACTCCGCTTGCCTTGGTCTGGCCAATGAGGCAGGTGCAATTTTTCTCGGTACCCCCATCCTGCCACCAGCCGTGTTGTCCATGGTGCACAACTTGGCAATTCCTGCGCCGTCGGCTGGCATCGCCTTAACCTTGCATCCTCCAGTCTGCTGGCCAGGATGCAGCAACCTAGCGGCTATCTCGGCTGCAGTGGTGTCCAGGGTGCAGGTGACAGGTCGCAGGTAGGAGGACATGTACCTGTCGAAGACGTGCAGGCAGCCCCTGTGTACGTCGGCACGAACCCACTCCTTCTCAGCCGCACTCAACACCCTCTGCCTCAGTCCCGGCATGTTCTTGCGGTCCAAGCTGCGGGTGTGACAGCAAGGAGTCGCCGTGGAAAGGTTCCTCCGTCTCCTCCTCAAAAGCAGCGAGTTGGAGTGATTGCTCCAACTGATGGCACCGCCGAGCTTCCCACTGGGAAACAAGACCGTGGAAGAACGGGAAGACGAGACATGTCCCCCTCCTTCCCTGCAGGAATCCAGCCGCTGCACTTCGTCGGCGCTCATGCCGCTGCCGCCGCCTTTCACTTTACTACTTTTACACCTCGCAACGCCCGAACTCTGCCTCCGGAGCGCGGGATCCATGTTCCCGGCCAGTTGTCGTTGTTTCACACAGACACGCACAAAACCCCAGGAACGGAGAAAACAAATAAGAACAACTTCTTAGTTCTTTTTTTTAAAAGAAAGAAAAATAAAATCCAGTCCAGGCCACGTATCTTTATTTTTCTTTCAAATTTCGGACCAGAATAGCAGCATCCTGGGAGTGTCTGCCCGCTGTCACTCCGTCCCTCCCTCAGCCACTGACGCCATTACGGAATGGAGACGGGACCCAGAGCGCGGGAGAGGCGCGCGGCCGCCTCATGAATAATTCATCAACCCGCGCGGCCGATTCAAACCCGTCATTAATATTCATAAGGCGGTTGCCCCGCCCCCTTTCCCCTCTTTATTTTGATGTTTTTTAAACGTTAGAATATTTTTTAATGTTAGAATAGCATGTATTTCATGAAATGAGCCTTTCAAAAGGAGCCGTTGGTTTGGCGGCCGGGTTCAACGTTACGCCCGGCCGCGCGCCGAGGAGTATCGTTGCCGCTCCCCGACCGTTGACGGGAACGGGTGGAGGGCGGGGTTTTCCTGGACCTGCGTAACGGCCGACGGGAATGGAGCATTGTGGGGGTTGTAGTTGCCAGGGTGGGAAGGTCACCCCCTCACTGGACAGGCGGCCGGGGAAGGAAGGAACTGCATTTTCCGTCGAGCGGCGCTGTCCCTCTTGATGCGGGCTCATGTGATCCGTCCCCCTTCACTGCTCCTCATCAATGGATGCAGGCTGCTGAGAGAAGGGAGGGAAAGCGAGAGAGCGCAACCTCAACAGTGAAAAGTAGAGTTAAACCATCAGAACTGGATGAAGGAATCCTGTCTTCTCTTCCATCTGGAGCCCTTCCATCATCTCTGGATCGTTCGGACACCGGCAATCATGACTTTTGTCCATGTGCCTCTACTCCATTCACTCTCATCAACCTAATCTGAAGAGCAGGGTAGTCATTCCAAGGGACCAATATTTATACTTCACTAAAACGGAATATCTGATCTCTGTGAAACTGCAGTTTGTGGAAGTTTATTATACCAGTTGATTACCGTGTTTCCTATATTAGAAAAGGGAAAAGTATATTGTTAGTTATAAAGCACCTTAGGAGTTTCCTAAGGTCGTTACATAAAGGTAGACGTGAATGATAGAAAAATAGGGGGCGATGTGGGAGGGAAGGGTTAGATAGATCTTAGAGCAGGATAAAATGTCGGCACAACATTGTGGGCTGAAGGGCCTGTACTGTGCTGTAGTGTTCTATGTAAGTACTTCTCTCTTTGCAGAGGCCACTTCTTTCAGGTTCAGCCCAAACATTTTCACTAACCTGCTGCCACTTCTCATCAGTCTCTGTCGCCTCTCCAACACGTCTTCAAGCCTCATCCCGCATCCCACCATTATACGTCCCAGCTGCAGAAGTTCAACCCTGACCTTTGGCGTTGTCTGCTGTTTGCCCCTATGGTTGCATGGGTTTCTGTCAGGTGGTCCAGTTTCTTTCTATATCCCAGGAATGTTCCAGTAAGTTAGTTAGCTACTGTAGTAAAGGTAAATGGTAAAAGCTCAAAGGAGAGTTGACGAGAATGTGGCAGAACAGGTAACAGGTCTATGGGGAAATAAGGAAATGGGACTAAAAATCAAACTGCTGGAGGAACTCAGCAAGCCAGGCAGCATCTGGAGGCCGAGGAATGTTTCAGGTTGAGACCCTGCATCAGGACGACCCAAAACATTAACTATCCCTCAGCCTCCACAGATTCTGCTTCTCCTGCTGAGTTCCTCCAGCAGTTTGTTTTTTTTTGCTCCAGATTACAGCATCTGCAGTCTTGTGTCTCCAAGGAAATGGGACTAATTAGATTGCTCTGCTTGGAGCTGGCAAGACTGATTACTTATTTTATGATTATGTCACAGAAGGAAGCTAATGTTAATACTGTCATTTTATACTGTACTCTCATTGAAATTTTTCCTCCATACTCCCTAACCTCATAGTTCTGCAGCCATTCACAACCCAGATCTTCCTAAACTGTTCTTGCATACCATTATTTAAACTTCTTCTGGCCCTGAGGAACTGTTAATTTGAGTCCTGTCACTCCCCACCTACATCTGCAACTTTTTCAGCACCCTCTGTCATTTTAGTTGTTTCCAAGCTCTAACTGTTTCCTCTGCACCTCCACCACTCTGCCACCCCTCCCACATACACACAAACAAGAGGCTTCTTCATGGCATCTTCCTTCAGTGGGGCCCAACCAATCTTTGTCACCACCAACCATTATTCTCACAGAAAATGCTGGAAACACTCACCAGGTCAGGCAGCATCTGTGGAAATGAGAGCTTTCCTAGTTCTGACAGAGAGTCTTTGACCTTAAATGTTATTTCTGTTTCTCCTTGCACAGACGATGCCTGACCCTGCTGACTGTTTCCAGTATTTTCTGTTTTTAATTCAGATTTTCAGCATTTTTATGGGACTGCCTAAAGAGTAAATTGTAAAGTTTTCAGATAGTTTTCAAGTTTTATCTCCTCAATTCACACCCTCGTAGATTGGAAAGAAAATATTCTTACTTTTGACTTGGAAATCTTCAAGGTATTACCAGGAATAGTCTCTCTATTTGCCCCTTAAAGTGTTCTGATACTGCCTGTTACTATTAGTATCCTATTACATGCAGTGATCCACATAACTTTTGATTGGCTTTCAGATGTGGCCTTGTGGATTTGGTCTGGATCAAGTATTAGTGCAATAAGTCAATTCTACTCCTCTGGGGTCTGTAATTAAAGTTACTAGTACGCACCTACAGAGACAAAAATTCTATGTAACCCTCACTGTTTTCACAATAATGTTTAAGAAAATGTAAAGCAATTTCTACATCTATATGTTGTATCAATTTCAAACAATACCACTCCCCTTAAAATTTCCTCTCCCAATAATTGAATACATTAAAATCCATATTTTCATTGGTTTCATTACTGCATCATTTCTGTCTCTTTGAAATAAGTTTTTGTGGATTTGAATCATAAGCTTATGGAATAATCTCAAAATACTTGTAAGAATATAATAGCTGCATTTATATTTTAACTGGCTCATTGTTACAGGATACATGCAAAAAAATTACACATTTCACTTATTCCTGTATAAACCAGGTGAGGGGGCATGTTGCGATGGGGATATTGTGACTCTACAATGAGATATAAATTGAATGAGTGAGAGAAAACTTAGCAAATGGAGTTTAATGTAAAGTCATGCACTTCAGCAAGAAGAATCAAAAGGCAGACTATCTCAGTAGAAAAAGACTGCAAATGAATGAAATACAGAGGGATGTGTGTTCTTGTGCATGAATCATAAAACATCAGCAAGCAAATTCAGCAAGTAGTTATGAAGGCAAACAGCTTAGTGGTCTATGTTACAAAGCAGCTGGAGTTTAGAAATAGGGAAGTTTTTTTTTAACAATTGTTGGTGAGGGCACATGAGGAGTATTGCACACAGTTTTTGTTCCCTTAAGAAAAGATTTTGATGTAATGGAGACAGTCCAAAAGAGATTCACCAGGCTAATTCCAAATGGAGGATTATCCTATCAAGAGAAGCGAAATAGTTTGGGTCTGTACTGTTTGGAATTTAGAAGAATTCATCTTGTTGAAACACAGAAGATCCTAAGGGGGTATGACAAGATAAATATTGAGATGTTTTCAGTAGTGGGAGAGTCTCAAACAAGGGGAAAGAGTTTCAAGATAATGGCCAGTCAGTTAACACAGAGGTGAACAGAAATTTCTTCTTGCAGAGGGTAATGAATCTTTAAAATTCTCAAGATCATTGGAAGTATTTAAAGTGGAGGTAGATAACTTATTGAAAGTATCATGGAATTGAGGGGTATGGGGAACTGACATAGGGGAGTTGAGGCTCGGGGCAGATCAGCAATAATCATACTGAATGGCAGGACAGGCTTGATAGTCCTGGTGGCCTTCTGCTACTATTTTCTTACGGTCATGCCATCATTAAAACCAGTTATTTCTATCTACATTACATTATCCAGCTCCCCCACTGCCTCAGTTCATCGGTTGTCAAAATTGTTAGTTTTGTCATATCTGGGTCTAATTATTTTAATGAGCCTGGCTGACCTCTTTTATTCCACTCTGTTAACCTAAAGTTATTCAAAATTCTAATGTATTAGACCTAATTAATTATCAACATGAATAAATTATTTATTCATAAATCTTAAGTTCATATTCACCTGTCATCCCTGTAATTGCTAACTTAACACTGATTCCTGTTAAAGCAACACCTTAATTTTAAAATGCACGTCCTTGATTTTAGCCCACCATTTTGTAACCTCCTTCAGCTATTCAACCTCTGAATTCTGCCCTTCTCCAATTCTGGCCTCTTGATCATTCCCAGTTATAGTTGTTCCACCACCAGCAACATGCCTTCAGCTGCCAAGGCCTTGAACTCTAGAAATTCCCTCCCTGGATCTTCGCTGTTCTCTACTTCTCTCTCACTTCTTAATACACTCCTTAAAACCTCCTTTTTGACCAGGCTTTTGGTCATTGCCCAAATATTTCACTAAGGCTTAATATCATTACTTGTTTCATAGCAAAATGTCACCATGTGTTTCACTGAATTGATATATTTAAGGTACTACATAATGGAAGTTTCTGTTTCTAAATGAATTTCACAGAACTACAAAGCAAACCACTTACCACATATGACGAGATTTTCTATGCAGGTCCAACGTCCCCCAAACACACTTTTCATTCATTTTTTTTTATCTTGTTCACCAATGACTAAGTTGTTTTTATCTTCAAAATATATCTTGGCAGCAGATAATGTTAGTTAATCCGGTAAAAGTATTGAGATTGCCTTTGGCTGTACAAAATTGAGTTATCTGCAGTAGCACTGGTCCCAGGAAAATAGCTACTGTACCACGGCCACAATCCCGTGGGATAAAACTCTCATTATGTGCACTTGAGAAGGTGATGCAAGCTGATTTCTTGAAACATTGCAATCCTTCTGGTGAAGGTGATTCCACATTGCTTTTGCATACTGAGTTTCAGAGTTTACTCAGTGGCATTGAAGGAATGGTGATATATTTTCAAATTATGATAGCATGCAAGTTGGTTGGAAACTTAGTGGTATTTGTTATAAATATGATAGTAGCAGATTTAAAGAAGTCAAATATAAAAAGATCAACTTCAACATTGCAAAGTAGTATCCTCTGCTTAGTTACAGAATGAATGAAGAAATTTTCTAATCTGAATGAAGAAGTATAGAAATAAAATTAAACCATTTAAATAACCCAGGAATAAAACTCCTTTAGATTGTGTGTATTATACTAATGTGCTTTTCTTAATTTTTACTGAAGCATTTTTGTGTGCCTTATTGAGCACGTTCTCATTTAATTGATTGCACAATTTAACAGCCAGTTTGGAAGCACTAATGGAGCTCATTCAGTTGAACGTTGAAGGAATGTAGTGTGAACAGCAAAATGAGTAAATGCAAAAAGCAACAATCCCAGTGATGAAAAAATTGCAAATATGCTAGGCACAACGAGGGCACATAGAAGTGATTTAAACTGTATGTGAGTTGTGGACAACCCACCAAGAGTCCAAAGACTTGGATACAAATGGTTGTGGAAATTTATTGGTAATATATTGGGAGGCAAATATATTTTAGGACAAGCAAGGAAAGAAGCTCACAAAAAAAACATAAAACAGGTTATGTTTGCATGCAAGCAGCACTCTCACGGCTTAAAGTGAACAGCTGATTCATAAATGGCTCTTCAGCAGATCTCTAAAAAGTATCCACATCCTTTCCTTCCATTCCTATTTTACACGTATGAGGATATAATACTTCAGAAAGGTAAAGATGCAAACAGATCTTGCAGCACATTAAAACCCCCTCAATATAAAATTTTCAGTAAAGATACAACACATCACTCTGAACTATTCAAACTTTTTTTCTTAAAAAGAATTAGAATGACAAAATGGTGCTACAAGTTTTATAAGCCTTAGATGTCCCAGCTACACACAGAGCTGGGTCACTGCTACTACACATTCAGGAGCATGCCAAAATGGCCAAATGCTATTGTCTAACCCAGGGGAGTAACAGAGGGGACACCAAAATACAGCATTTTTTTTAACATGTACTCTTCAATTTTCTAAAGACTGGGATGAGACTAGATACTTTATTTATTGCAGCATCTGAACAGAGGAGAAGTCAAAGCAAATTCTACTTCAACGTTGACTCTGAAAATCTGTACAGAATGAACAGACCATCTTAGCAACTATACAAAATCTAATTGATCATGTTGTTTAGCTCCCAGCTCTGGATCAAAACTGCCCCTCGCATTGGGACAACAGATTTTATTTTGCTTAATTCTTACCCAAATAGCAAAGGCACAATTTCTAAGAAATTGCCATCATATAGGCTTCTGCAGCAGGCTTGTCAACCAAGCTCCTTCTCCCAGCAAACATTTCTTTATGTGCTTGTGTAGATTTTACTGTAGCTGTGAATGTTTACTGCCATTTGAAATGAGATAATAAATTGTTCCTGTTCCCTAAACTGCCTTCAATGGTTGACTCATTAAGAACTTGAGCTCGCCTCTGAGTTACTGTTTTGGTGTCGCCAATAGGTTCCTTTTCTTAAAAAAAGCCTGTACAAATTTACTTTTTCAATTGATCCACTCTAGAGAACATAAACCACATGCAAGAACATAACACATTTGTTTTAATGAAAATGCAAAATAGCCCGGCAAGCGACATGTATGTAGGTCTCCATTGAAAAACTTATTTGTATTACTATGATTATATTGTGAAGATTTCCACTTTAAAAGCATCTTTTACAACCTTGGAATGCTCCAAGCACTTTATAGCAAGAGGTATTTCTGCAATATATGCACTGATATAATGTAGGAAACAAAAAAAATTGCATAACAAGCAAACTTTTTTTCCTTCTGTGTTGTTGTTTGAGGGATGAACATCGGCCAGCAAACTGGGGAAACCCCCAATTTCTTTGAAATAATGCGTAGGGATATTTTGTTGTCCACTTGTGTGAGCAAACCAGGGTGTTTTTTAAAAAAATGTTTTTCTTTTCTAATCTGCAAGAATTCCTTAATGCAACTGGCCACCTAGCCAGCGTGAAAACAATGACAGCACCCCTTCAATATATTCACTCTTCCTTCTGGGCTGATGCCATAGTTGTCTGCTGTTGCCCACTGCAGGCAGGTCTAAATTTTTTCATTGTGCAGCAAACAATTAATATGCCTATTAAAATCCCCATAACAAAAAGCACTTGATCAAGTTCTGTGTGAACAGCTATTATTGAAGACAAAAGCTGCAAAGGGTTCTGACCAAAAACTGAGAACAGCTAAGTGTTTATGACAGCATTTAATGGTGAGTGGGGTGCCCTAGTGGTCTGTAATGAAACTTCCAATTTCAAATTCTTATTAACAATGCTAACAGGAAAAAAATACTAAACACAAAGCAGCAGGAAAATTACAAAACAGGAAAATAAGGTAATGTTCAGTCGATATTGCAATAACACCAGCAAAAAGTATCACACATGCATTTAACCTATGAAAATTGACAGCAAATTCACAATTTTTATTGAACAATCAGGTTTTCTGTATTGAATCATGCAGTCAGTGATCCTCCACAGTCTGTTTGTAGTCAGCCCCAACTGAATCAAGATTCAATTCAAAATCATTAAACTAGCAAACTCTGACCCTAATAATCCATTTAGGAAAAAATCTTTCCCAGAATTTGAAATCTTAACATTTAATGTCTATTATATAGTAACTCCTACCTCATGCATGTTCTAATATTTAACACCAAAGTTTTAAAAACATGTTTCCCTCTTCCAGTCTGTAAGAATTCTTTAATGTGTTTGGCCACTTAACCAGCTTGATGGCATGACTGAAGCCAGGGATCCTTTTGAATTGACAAGTGGTCTCAGTAGTTTGAAAAAGGAGGTGGGGGGAAGGAGTTTCACCACGGATGTCACAAAGGGGTATATTCTCAGGACAAATTACTGTAAAATGGAGCATACTAGTTTGGCCCTAAAACAAAAATCTTTGTAAGCACTCAGAATGCAGTGTCCCTTTCTGGCCTCCGAATTCGTGCATGACATTAAGGCTTTAGAAAGGGTAGGGAGGGGAAAGTCACAAGATTAGTTCCCATCTTAAAGCATCCTACTTATGCAAATCGGTTCATGAGCTGGGTGCTTTAAATGCAGTTATGGGGGTGATTTACATAATCATCTTGAAAGCAGATCATCTTCATCTAGATCAATTACTTCTACTGGAAAGGTGAAGGAAGACAAGACCTGTGGAACAACAGTAGCCTTGTGTAATGCATGTTGATTCTTTCTTTCTGCACCTGCTTTTGGCTTGGGCAGGGATCATCTTGTGCAAGAGGGAGAGCCCAAAATAATTTTGATAGCTTCAGTGCAATAATTTAATCTTCCAAGGAATGCTGGTATATTGAAAAAGCCAGGGGTTATACACACTAGGTTGGCAGGATGGGTTGAATAGGATATTGGGTAGTTATTCCCAGGAAGCACAGATCTTTGGAAAATGTTTGTACAACGAATGCTGAATCTTCGAAGTTTTACAAGACAATTGCATAAGCACTTGTCTGATTTCAGTAAATGATAGGCAGAAAACACAGGCGATAAAAGCATGGTTCATGATGCATCTAGGCTGGATTTTCACTGCCTAAGTGGGCTGAGAAATTTCCTCCCTCCACATTTCCCCACTGGGTTTTAATCTTTTTATTCCCACTTCCCCCAAGAGTGCCTAGCTGCTGGTTGGCATGTCTAATGCTAATTTATGTATGGTGCTAGTGTGATACAGGCTTACCAGATAAAACACCAGACATATAGAACATAAAACACCACAGCACAGTACAAGACCTTTGGCCCATAATTTTGTGCCAGCATTTTATCCTGCTCTAAGATCCATCTAACCCTTCCCTCCCACATCACCCTCCATTTCTCTATCATTCATATGAAGAATAAAGTGGTTAAAGTAGGACTTTGAAATGACAAAGGATGAAGGTGATGAGACTCCTACGGAGATTCAACATCAATATAGTAATTAAAGCAAACAGAATTGCTGTCTGCCACCATCACCACCCTGGGATTCACCATTGACCAAAACTCAACCAGATTGCCCACATAAATACTATGTCTACGAGAACAGGTCAGAGGATGTGAGTAGAAAAACAAAATGATTCGCTTCTTGACACCTCAAAGCCTTTCCACCATCTACAAGGCATGTCAAGTGATGGAATACTCTCCACTTGACCGGAAGAGAGCAGTTCCAACAACTCTCAAGCAGCTTTGCATCATCCCGTTCACTTAATTGGCTCATGAACTACCCTAAGCACTCATTCCCTCCACTGCCAGCACTGTGGCTTCAGTGTGTACTATCTAAAGGGATACTCTGGCAGCATCTCCCAACCAACGAGGGTGACCAGCGCATCAGGCACATGGCAACACAAACACCTACAGGTTCTCCCCCAAGTCGCATACCATTCTGGTCTAGAAATATATCACTGGTCCTTCATCTGGTTGGGACTAAATCCTGGAACTTCCTACCCAACTAAACTATGGGAGTACCTTCACCAGCAATGCAGCGGTTAAAAAGGCAGCTCACCACTACCTTCATGGCCAATTAAGAATGGGTAATAAATACTGGCCTTGCCAGTGATGCCCAGATCTCAGAATACATTTTTTTAAAAAAAACAGGATTGCATCCTGTGGTCAGAGTCCCCCAAAGTTCCATCCTTAATCCTCTATTTCTCATTTAACAATCTCTGTAGCGTGCATATTCCTCCGCCAACATATCCTTCTGTCCTGCATCAGTTGCAAAGGATCTTTGGCAATACCAAAAATATTGGCTGTTAGTCTACCTTACCATGTAATCATATTGAAGAATTCTCCCACAAAGCATGCCTGGAACCAGATTATAATTGTGAATTAACTTAAACTGAGCACTAAATAGAAGGTCAGAATACACACTCAACTGGACACCACAGGATTTAAAATACATTGGGGTACAAGCCATATGAAAAAATATACATTAACTTAACTTAATATACTGAAAGACATTAACTTCAACGGCATAACATTTCCTCAACCACAAGTTGGTAAGCTGTAATAATGGCCTAATTTGCCATTGAAAGCTCACTTAGCTCTCATGCAACAAGCTGCAAGATTTATGGTATTTTATACCATAGACTGTTTGTTAAATACACTAATTTTTATCAAATGGATTTGATTACAATGGAGAAGGCTAAAGCACTGACAGCTTTGGGGTTACTGCTTTAAACTTTGCAGAAAAATTACCAAAAATTTAGCAATTTTCAAAACATCACAATGGTATAGATAAAAATGACAGGCATAACTGGACCTTTTCCTGGTTAGCAAAATATAACAAGTGGTGTGGCATAGGAATAGGTGTTGGGACCTCAATTTTATTTTTACAATTTATATTGATGATAATGGATGAAGAATCAAAGGTATGATTGCTAAATTTGTTAATGACCAAGACAGGTTGGAAACTAAGTACATCATCTTCACACAAAAACAAACTGCTGGACGAACTCAGCAGGTCGAGCAGAATCTGCGGGGGTGGGGGGGGAGGGAGGTGTGGAGAAATTATCAACATTTCCAGTCAAGACCCTGCATCAGAACTAAGAGTTGAAGGAGAAAATAGCTTGTGTAAAGAGTAGAGGGGGATGGGATAGAACGGGGCCAGTAGGTGATAGGTGAACCGAGAAGGGGCAAAGGATGAGGCGCAAAAGGAACAAAGTGGAGGGGGAAGGGCATTTCCTTAGTGATGCTTTGGTATATTGGCTAAAGTCTTTCTGCCCATCATTTCTCACCCCTTTCCTCTTTCTACTGGCTACCTTCCCTCTTCTCTGTCCTTAAAAGGGTCTTGACTCAGAACATCGGCAATTCCTTTCTCCCCACAGATGTTGCTTGACCCACAGTTCCTCCAGCAGTTTGTTTTTTTTGCTCCAGATTCCAGCATCTAGTGTCTTGGACCTCAAAGACATAATGACTTTGGAAAGGGATAGACATAGATAACAGGTAAAGACCTAGTAAGTAGAATACAAATGTGGGGAAATGTGAAATTGGTACAAAAAATAAAGCATGTGTGATAATGACTGGATAACATGTTTCAGAGACATTGAGGGAATAAAAACTAGTCATAATACTGGGAATTACTCCTCTGCTCCATTTCAAATAGCAATGCGAGATTCATCATATCCTGAGATTTATTACATCTCAATAAAGCTTATGTAGTCTGTTTAATTTCTCATCTGAAAGGAGGACCTTTGACAGTACAGCATTTCCTCAGTGATGCATTGGTATATTAGCTATACATTGAAACAATCTATTTTTTGACTGAGGGGCAAGTGGGCTACTAACAGACTTTTCTTAAAAAGGGAAGTATGAAACAGGAAGAACAGCATGATAGAACAGATACTATGATTAAAAGTTGATTGGATGATCTTTGAATAACAGTTTAAAATTCTAAAGATATTTATTGTTCCCTCTTTTCACAGTCCAGAACGACTTTGCCATTACAACTAATCTATGTAATATATATAGTAAATAATGAATTGCACAAAAAAATGCCAATTGCCTTAAATCTTCCAGGAATGAAAGAAATTTGCAGCCTCATTGATCTCAATGGCATTTGCAAGTCCATGGGAGAAGACAAGTTCATTTTTTTTAAAAACAAAATACTCCAGTTTGTATTAATTTAAGCCAACTTTAAGACTATTTTTCAGAAATGTTAGAAAACTAAAATAGAAAATGGCTGCAGTTAGATATATTAACTAAATTATATATAGACATACTTTTTTTGTAATCTCACTTCTCAGTTCATTACAATATATCCCAGACCATTTAAAGTATTGTAAATCTGAATTTCTAGGTCCAATATCGATGTGAAGTCTCTTAAAAACCTGCTGATCTTTAGAAGTTGACAAATCTGGAGGCAGGAATTTGCCAGCTGTTGAAGCTTTCACAAATTTTGGGTTCAGGACTTCCTCAATGCAGTGCTGGAAGCCCTACCACCAGTCAGGTTTTGTTTGGAACCAGCAGCTTAGCTCAGGCCAGTTAAGTATCAGCCTAGGATAACCACAAGCAGCAAGCTACCACCAGTAGGTCTAACCAATTTAGTCATAGGGCTGCCTGACAGAATCTGACAATTTGCTAAATAATTGAACGATTTGTTTCTGGTGAGTTGACATTTCCTCTATGTAAATAAAGGGCCAATAAAGTCTCATCTAATATCTCAGTTTCTAAGAAGACAGGTATAATTTCCAAATAGTTTAGTTAGAACTTGTGTATTTTTAAATTATCTTTCTTTGAAAAGCAACATTTACTCCCAAATTTGTAGCTGATCTCACTAGCATAAAGCATCAAAATTCCACACAAAGAGTATGTAATCATGGCCTGAGGAACTCAGCATGTTTTTAGGCATTGAAGTTAGAAGACTTCTGAGCACCTTTTATATATTAAGCACAAAATGTTTAAGTGGAATTATGAATGTTTTTCCATTGTGAATATAACATGCTGAAATTACAAAGGTGCATTCAGAAGTTTGAAGATAAACATTAATTTACTTCAGAGGTTTAAGCATTGATCAAAAACTTTACATCTATTTTGGAATTGGAAATTCAGATTTACAGTAACTTAAAGTACACAAGCATCACAAATAGCATTGATAGAGTATTACATGCCTAACTCTTGGGTAGGCACCGACTTTGTGTTACATCCTCTAGCATATTACATTAAAAATAAACCCAGGAAGCAGAGGTTAGAATATTAAAATGCTCAGTATGTCTGCCAGCATCTGGAAGAGGGATGCATCACAACCGTGGAAAGCCAACATGGAGAAAAGGCATATGGGGGTGGAAGGGTTGCATTCCTAGAAAAGTCCATATTGTGATTTTCTGCAACGTGAAGCCACGTCATGTGCATGTGTCAAGAAACACAAGTTGAAAACATTTACTTCACCCCTCCCCCCACATAAATTCCATGAAAACCAATTTTATTCTATATCTCAAACTTTTGGGTCGTGATTTGCAAATTCTGTACGGGAAAATTTTCGTTCCCTGAATGGTTCTAACCAGGGTCACCTGTATTGAGTTTGTCGTCTTTGCTCAAGGGCTGAATGTTGGCCACAACAATAATTCTCCTGCTTTAAATTGTGCCAGCACATATTGTCCATCTGAGAGATGATGGGCCTTCAGTTTACACCTCACCCAAATGGCAACATCTCCAAATGGTACTGCATCAGCTCAGCTTAGCATGGAATGTGGATAATATCTGAAGGACGACTTGAATCCACAACATTAGGATTGAAGACAAGAATGTTGCACTGCCTACTACGCCAATCCTGCCAACTACCAATACAAAGTACTGTCCCAAGATCTCTATCAAGCTTGATTCCAGGTCAGATGATTGGATCTTGCCAAGTAGTTGGCTAACACAACTGTCAGTCTAAGCTATTTCTCTTAAAATCATTTTATTTGACAGCTTCAGAGGTTGACTTAAGCCATGTAACTATTCTTCACTATTTAAACTACTGACAGCTCATTCTCAACAGAAATAACAAATTGCAAGGAGTACATGTATCTGACCCTTCATATTTATTCAACACTACAGCTACCCAGTTATAGCAAAGCTGTTAAAACAGGTAGATTTCCAGAATGATAGCGAAGAAATATTTTACAAGTCTACCTCTGCACTTCAGTATTCTTCATCTGTCTCAAATTAATTTGTAATTCTTCAACATCTGGTCAATGTTATGGTATGATGTTTGTCAGCTTTAAATAAGGCAACTTTAAGACATAATCTGTTTTCTGTTGAAATAGGTGTTAACATTTACAAAACTCATTACCTTAGACATGGTATTTGGAGAAGATCCAAGTAAAACCCAGACCTGTAGCAGGCACAAGTAATCATCCCAAGAGCAGATAGTTTTCCCAAACAAGGCCCACATTCTTGCAACCAACTGTGCTTGCATTACAAGGATCAAAACTAAGTAACAAGTTAACTGGAAGACATCTAATTGATCCATCAAAAAAAGGGCATATCAATAAGAAGGAAGTAGTCTTGTTTGTGCTTGATATGCCGTTTCTTTCAACTATTTTATCAAATCCTATGGAAAAGATGGAACTTGTCACTAGGGAAAATATTTTTGAGACAAGTGGATAAAATTGGAACCAAACTACGAATTAGGTCACTACTCTGGGATTCAAATGTTACTCTTTCAGGTGCATTTTGTTGACCAAGCTGCCTATTCAATTGTTAATGTCATAACAATTTTGGTCATTAGATTTGAGAGCAATACAGACAAGGACAAAGTTTAAAAGAAGAAACTGTAATAAAAGGTTTGTATATTTTTTTATTGCTATTAATTCAGGGGAAAAAGTTGCATAAAATCCAAAAATTGTTCTAGAAATATAAGTGACCTTTCCAGTACATAACATCTTGAATATCAAAGAATACCAGTAAACAAATGAACAAACTGAAGGTAGCGATATACCTCCTATATACAGTACAGTTTTTAAACCATAAAATTAGTTCTAATACAACCAAGTTATTTAGAACACATCATCTTACAGGCTCGCGTGGTTTCCCAGTCTCTCATTCTAATTTTAACTAACAGCACAGTCACACCAAGATAATTAATTTGTATTCAATTGGTCATCCAAAAATCCAAGTAAAAGAAATGTGCTTTAAGAAAATTAATTGCCACACTTCATCTGGAGATTTGAAAATTAGTTATTAATTGATTCACACAGGTGGCAGTTTCTTTTTTTTAAGAAAAACATGCAAGAAATAATTCAGGTCGCTGCCCTGTACACAAGGTCTAGCTACTCAAAGCAGCTCAACTAGAATAACCAGAGACAGATTAAGTCAGCTCCAATATTTCTTCTTTTATATATGTATAAGCATTTTGTTGACACTGGGGCTTTAAGACAAGACAAAGGCTTTTAAGATCCTACAAAACACATTCAAATCCTATGACACTGTTGCTCGTTTTCAAGTCAACAAAGTACATCAATCCACTCAAGAGGACAATGCATTTACAGAAAAAGCAGACTGCTGCACGCCAATATCATAGCTCTGTATATTTCCATTAAAGTTAATGTTAAAGGAATGCCAACAAGATTAGGCAGCAAACTTTGCAGCAAAATGCCACAACCCTCAAAAACTGCCATCATCTTGTGAATAATGTCAGTGCACTTTTAAGAAATAAACCCAGAAACAGAAATAGTGCATATTGGCTTTTTCTCTCTTTAAAAAAAAGCAGCAGCATAAATTAGGGACATTGCTGACATGATTTATACCATCTACAAATATTGAGCGTCAGTCTTCACATTGTAGTAGTGGCAAATGCATGTGAAATGGTAAATTCAGTACTGTGCCAATTTTGCAGAACTTAGGCTACCGAAAATAAATATGTAACAGTGGTTTCTCTAATCCTGGAAATCTGTACGCTTTTTGTATTACCAAGCAAAACAAAATTTGTTTTACATTCTAAAAGCCAAGTAAACACTGCTACATTAAGTTCTAGCTTAAAGTTTTTTTTCTTTAGAAAAGAATCAAGTAACTTCCAATGTTGCTTAAATGGTACAGTATGAAGTAGGGGGTTCACAGAAAAGAGGTGTGGCTGTTCAATATTCTACCCAAAGTCTTAAGGGGGGGGAAAAAAAACATTCACACATTGTCAAATTCAAACAGTCACAATAAATATCACCTAAAGTTAAAGTAATAGGAATTTGCTGCTCTAAATAAAATGTTTTAAAATCTGTATGTTGCTAAGCTCTACTGACAAAAAAACACTAAGCAGATAATTTTGAAAAGTGTTTCCTGTTATTTTTTAAAAAATCAAGATTATTACAGGCACTCAATTTTCCAAAACTTTTTCTTCAAAAATCAATATAAAAGGTATTATCCATGTCAATGCCTAAATTTATTCTTTTTCCAGTAGGCCAAAGTACTTTTAAATTCATATCTATTTTTGGAAGTGGAGTTGGCTCTACATAAACTGAGAGGATAAAATAATATTAAACGAGAACAAATGAAACTCAAAACGTGAAGAGAATTTGATGCAGACAAAAGACGTAGCATGATGCAAGATGTGACCTAGCATTTCAACTGGCAGCATGTCTGCTCATTCCAGCTCAGTGTCTACTGGACAGGTAGATTCTGAAACACTGCCATAAATTATTACAATGAACATTGCACGTGCCACTTGGTACAATACATTCATCAGTGCAAAACCAGAGGTCATTATTGTAAGCATTTCTAGGACATTACACAAACTGCTCTGTTTGCTTCAGGAACACTGTAGCCAAAACAGGTGAAGACATGTTCATAGGAAACAAAATGCCACAATAAGTTCAAGGCAATCCAGACTTCAGTGACCACGTACTAATGCCAAACAAATGGAGAAAACCATTTAGTTTTTTGCTGGATGAAAAGAGCATCAAGTGTGTGGTTAGGGTCAAACCCACATTATCAGGTTCTTTGCTGCGATGACAAATTTTCTAGCTTAGTCGGCTGAATCCAAATCACGAGGTGGGGCAAACTTTAACTTGAAGGCACCTGTTAAAAACAAAAAATGGAATTCAAGTTCACTACAGGGTTTATTACAAGTAAAGAACATATAACCATGTCAATAACCTGTGAGGGAAAAACTCTTAAATAATGTAATAATCTGCACATTACATTCCAATATGGTATCAAAGACATTGCAAAAATATTACTTTGTTCAAATGGTTTATCTGACAAGAGACACTTAGTTTCATAGGAATGGGGAAATTTGGAAGCAATCATTTTAAATAGTTCTCACTTTCTATTTCACTGAGATATGGCAACACTTTAGCTTGGCTCGGCACAGAAACATGTCCTGTGTCAAGCTTGATTCAACAAGAAATGAGTCTTCTCATTACTGTTCATTTTGCAAGTGTTGAATTAATTTATAAATTTTGTTAAGACTTGCATGTTTCATAACACCCAAGAGAAAGATGCACAAGTCTCCTCATCCGAGGCTTAGACTTTTTTCCTCCCCAATATTTTATGCAGCTGGATTTGACCTATAGGATTTGAACAATTCCAGGGGTGGAATGTACTGGCACTGATGAGGACAGATTAGAAAATGTTGACAATTCCTCCCCCCCCCCCCCCACAGATGCTGCTGAACCCCTCCAGCAATTGTTTGTTGCTACATTCCCTAACACTTGCCCCCAGCACATTTGCATACCATCATATTTAACTGAATTTTGTTCTGGCACCTCCAGACATGACCTACCGCCGAGTACGCCAATCAATTTGCACTGTACCATATGCACTTCCATGTCTCAGATCCCCTCCCAGTCTTGTGAAGCTCTTGCTGGCCTGCATCCTGCCTTTAAAATAGCAATGCTTGGAATGGAACAAGAATATAAACTTTGGCCTGTACATTGCCATTCAAATTTTCATTAAAGATATGGATGATTCTTCTACAAATATGATAAGCTCCCCATTATATAAGAAATTATTTCAGAACCAGTGGGGTGGGGGGAGGATGCACTTCAATCACACATCCTTTTGTTTCAGACAAAAATGTTGGGAGTCAACTTACAATTTTCCCAAAGCATGCTATCCAAAATGCCTTAGGAATCATTGTTGGGGTCCTGTCCCTTCAGTATTTCCAATCTTCCAATGTCTCAGTAGCCAAAACTAGATGCAGCACTTTTGATGCTGCCTTACAAAACACTCTCCATTGGGTATTTGCTGCCACTGTACATTTGGTACCAGAAGTATTTCCAGTCTCTCTCTGGCCAGAGGTGGATAGTTGATTGCAGATGGGGATAATGACCAATTTTATGGCCCTTGAACAAATTTCTAGCAATGAACTAATAACTTTACAAGAACTAGACTGCAGTCAGAGATCATTTTTTGTTTCAGTCATATAATAAAATCTGAATATGACTTAGTTTACATAGTCACAAATGTTTTTGCCAAATATTCCCAACTTCAGTTCTGCAGCAGTGTGAAGCAGTCAGAACAAAGTGAAGTGAAAAGCAGGACACGAAACAAAGATAATGTTGAGAGCATTTGTTGCATGTGGAGGTTTGCAATCTGTCATTTATCCCATGCATCCTATGTTTTTCTTTACAATATTTTTATTAAATCCATGAAAAAAATACAGAGTACATGCATCAAAAAAGGAAGTAAAAATACTGAATACATTGTATTAAGTCGTACTTAGGATCACAATACTCTAAATCAATAATCATATATAGTAGTTAGTTAATAAGAAAAAATTAAAATATTTTATTACCAAAAAAATCTACCCCCACTACCAAGACCCGAAGCTGTTAGATAGAAGAAACAGCAAGGAAAAACCTTAAAAAACGTAACAGAGTCAGCCAATATCTGCATTTTTGTCCCCAAATCAGAGATTTTGAAAATAATTCAAAAAGGGTCCCCACAGGGTTTGAAAGTCTAGGTTAGATTCAAAAACTGAACAGCGAATCTTCTCTAGATTCAAGTATGACATAACATCCCGTAACCATTGAACGTGCGTAGGCGGAGTAGCTTCCTTCCATTTAAGCAATACTGCTCTCCTGGCTATAAGAGAAATAAAAGCCAGAATATGTAAATCAGAAGCCTTCAAAGTTATATCTTTTTCTCCAACAATCCCAAATAGTGCAGTCAAAGGATTAAGTTTAAAATTTATTTTAAAAAGTACAGAAAAGGTATGAAAGACCTCTGTCCAATATTTTTTAAGACTCTGACAAGTCCAAAACATGTGAATTAAGGAAGCCACTCCATTATTGCATTTATTACAGTACGGAGATATATCAGAATAAAAACGGGATAGTTTATCTTTAGACAAGTGAGCTCTATGGACCACTTTAAATTGAAGGAGAGAGTGGTAAGCACATAATGATGAAGTATTAACCAACTTGAAAATTTCATTCCAAGTTTCCTCAGAAATTGACATCTGCAAATCTTGTTCCCAAGTGTTTTTAATTTCATCTAGTGGCACCTTACTCATTCCTAGTAATCTATCATAAATATTAGATATTGAGCCATCCTGAAAGGGTTCCAACTTAAAAATTACATCTAATAAATTCTTATCGGGACACAAAGGAAAAGAATGTAATTGAGATCGAAGAAAATCTCTAATTTGTAAATATCTAAAAAAAAAGAGTTTTTGGTAAATTATACTTGGTAGACAATTGTTCAAACGAAGAAAGATTTCCTCCAACAAAAAGATCTTGAAAACAAGTAATACCTAATTTGTCCCACTCTTTAAAAACTACATCAGTCATAGAAGGTTTAAAAAAGTAATTAGAGAAAATGGGACTGGACAAAGAAAAACTCAATAAAACAAAATATTTTCTAAATTGTAACCAAATCCTCAAGGCACGTTTAACTGCTAAATTATCTGTTAGTTTAATTAATGATAAAGGAAGTGGAGAACCAAGCAGAGAAATAATAGAAAATTTTTTAACAGAGTTAATTTCCGAAGAGACCCATACTGGACAAGCCCCTTGATTAATGTAATATAACCAAAACATAAGATTTCATATATTGACTGCCCAGTAATAAAATCTAAAATTAGGTAAGGCTAAACCTCCATTCTTTTTAACCTTCTGAAGGTGAACTTTATTTAATCTAGAATGTTTATTATTCCATATGTAAGAAGATATAATTGACTCAAGAGAGTCAAAGAAAGATTTAGGAATAAAAACAGGTAAAGCCTGAAATAGATACATAAATTTAGGTAAAATATTCATTTTAATAACATTAATTCAGCCAATGATATAGAAAGGGGAGACCAACTTGATAAAACCCTTTTCACATAGTGTAATAAGGTAAAAAAATTCTTTAAATAAATGCTTATAATTTTTAGTAACTGACACTCCCAAATAGGTAAAATGATTTCTTACAATTTTAAAAGGAATATTAATATCAAATGGTACCAAATTATTCAGAGGAAAAAATTCACTCTTGTATAAGTTCAATTGCATCCTATATTTTTAATCAAAAGAGAAAAAAATCTGGGAATTGTTTTTGATCATTAAGGTAGAGAGCAACAAAATATGTTCATATTAGCGAAGAATTTCATTGAATCCTGAAATTTTCGAAGTCTTCCTTTCAACATGCATCAAAAGTTAACTTTCAACTCAACAATTCATGAGACACCACTAACTTGGGAATTATTTTGTTACCCGTCACTGTCCGACAACTTCAATCAACATTCAATGCTTTAATTGCATATGGTTAACATTCTATTATCTCTCAGTGCTTTACAAACTTAGATTCAAGATCACATCAGTGTTTAGATGCAGGGTATGTATGAAAACCTACTTGAAAGATTCCAGTATTGTGATTATCTGACATTTCTGCAGTAAGCTACTATTTTTTGTTATATACAACACAATGCTTACCTGGTTGACTGGCCTCCATGGATGGCTGTTTACAGTCTTGTGCATGGTGTCCACCTACACCACAGTTATAACAAGATGCAGTTCCATTCTTTTTAGGTCCTAACCCATTAACATTGGTGACCATGTTGGCCACTTGGTACATTAATGGAAATCCTCGGATAAATCCTGGCATTTGTTGCATCCCATAGTTTGTCTGATTTGCCATAGGATCATGCATTAGTCCATTAGTGTAAGGATTCTGATAAAAGGGCATCTGGGTTCCATTGTTTTGATGTGCTTGGTTGAGGTAGCTACCATTACAAAGAGAAGTCATCCCACTTAAAGGGATCAATGGAACTCTGATAAACTGGCTAGGTATCGTGCTAGGATAGTAGTAATTAAACAGTGGATTACTATTGGTCCCACAGCTACCTCGGCACCCACAAGAACTACAAGCCCCACAAGCAACCTGCTGAGCTTGTTGAATGGTCCCATTAGTACTAGTATTTCCTATTGTATTTATATAAGAGGTGCTATCACTCTGAGCTGTGCTATGAGTTAATGCAGTATTGAGACTTGGTACAGGGCCTGGAGTGTGGGTAGGAACTGAAGATCCAGTGGACTGGCTTTGACCTACAGGAGATGGTGAGTTTGCTGTTCCCTGTAAAGGCAAAACACTGGCTGGAGTTCCACTCAAGTTGTATGAACCAGGTGGTGGCGGCGGCGGCAGCGCAGCAGCAGGAAGCATTACTTTTAAATTGGCAGATTCAGGTGCTGCTGCTATACTTCCATCAGTCTGAGGCAACAAGGTGTTCAGTCCTGCTAGGTTCTGTGTTGAAGGTTTAGCGGTCGGATCTAAAACAGAAGATGCTGGAAGTTTCCCGGATGGAGAATGGCTGTGAACTGGGATGAAGGCAGTGTTGGCCGACCCAATGTTCACAGTGCCTGCTGGTGGCTGGGGTCCAGGAACATGGCAGTTCTCCAAATTAATCGGTGGTGCTGTCATTTTATGTCTATGCACCATTGGATGTAAAGCAGGACCAGCAGCCTGCAGAAGGAAAGGAGTTGCCACAGACAGAGGTGAGGGCATTAGGTCTAATCTCTTCCCCGCTTCTGCAGCACCAACTGACGTTACATGCGAAGAATCTCGAAGAGAGACGGCAGCAGGAGGGACAGTTACAATCATCCCCACAGCTTTACCATCTACTGGAGCAACATAGTCTGGTTTGGCTCCACCGTTCTGCATCATGTAGTGTATTGGAGGCATCACAGGAATGCGAGGAAGCAAAGGGGCTGGTGGATTTCCAGGAATAGTACCAGTCTCACTCTGCACTGGTGCGACCTGAGCGGTTGGCCTGCTGGTAGATCCACGGGAGGAGTTACAAGCGGGACGCTCTTTCTGCCTATCCTTCCCAGAATCCTCTGAAGTGCTGTCGGAATCTATCCAAAGAAAATAAGATAATATAAAGGTAGTGAAGACATAAAGACATTGTACTGGTAACAGAAAATATGAAGTATCTACTTTTGGCTTTATGAAATAAAAGCTGCTCATAATGCTCACAAAAGCATCCATGACAAAACTGGAGAACTGTGGCATTCCTTCAATAACCAGATAAAATGAGATGGAAAAATAGATATTTACCAAAATTCGTAAGTCTGACCTGATACAACTGTGCTTTAAGAACAAGGGAAGGGGCAGCCACACAGCCCCAAGCCTATCTTGTCATTCAATTAGATTAACATGATCTGCATCTCAACTCTCACTGACCAGACCCTCCCCTCCCCCCTCCATACTTTTGCCCAATAAAATGTTTAATATAGATATGCAACACAAAACTGATGCACTTCTGCATGTACGCCATTCATCTAGTGGTTGCAAATAACTACATTTAACTAGGTACGCTGGGGGTAAACTTTGGAAAATAACCATTGCCTTTGTTTTAAAAGAAAGCACTTTATATTTAGAATTGGCATCAGTGGTAACAGCTTCTTTTGGTGCTTCACATGATGCCTCCAACAATATAGCTGCACCTGATTCACACCTCACTTTCTTTTAGGCAATATCTGATGCTATATCTGGGATGCCTTCCTATGCTCTACATTCAACCAGGGTGGGCCCCTGCTATGACAGCAATACTAGAGTGAGAAATATGCCGACCAGGTTGCAGATTGTAATGGAATTCAAGTTTGCTGCAAGGGATGCTCACAGGCCTCACTGATGCACCGCCTTGAGTTCTGAAACTATCCCATTTAGCGTATTGGTACTGCCACACAATGTGACAAGATATTCAGTGTGGAAAAAGTCACTCTCACCAACAATGTCATGACAAGATACATCTGTAACAGGTAGATTGGTAAACAAAGGTCAAGAGGCCTGCATATTGCTTCCCTCATTACTCCTTCAGACCCAGTCTAATCACCTTGTCTTTGTCAGGACAGTTCTAATGAGGCATTCCTGGAAATGGACACAGAAATTCCTCATTTAGTATATATTCTATCCCCTTATTCTCAATATTCTTTGCCAGATACAGAATACAGAAGTACCCATTCATCAGTTGAGATTAGAATGGGGTTTTTCTTGTCCATGTTTGGTCAGATGCCATGACAATTCATGCAGAACTGAATCATTGCCTCCCAAGAATGTACCGTGATGCTATTTCTTATAGATATATCCAGTTTCGTTTTACTGTAGAAGTTCTCAGGCATGTTGCACATAGTCAGGATACTAATATTGGATAGGAAGAGTTAGGGAACACTGATACAATATCTCGAAGAGATTAACAAAAAGGTCATGTTCAAACAATGGACACAAACCCAATTGCTGGAGGTATTTCACAAGGTTTACTGAAAGGGTATCATGAGTACCAAGCTTGCTCCACAGTGTTGTTTTGTCAAGATCGTGGGCTGAAATCCCACTCTATTCCTTGCAGATAATAATAGCTGACAAAGTGCAGGTTGAGGGGACTGCCCTTTAACAAATGGATGGATGGATCCAAGGCCCTATTTACCTGGCAGAGGCAAATATCCATGCAATTAACTGTAGAGGATCAGGGAGCTCACTCCTCATCCTGGGAAATGTTCATTCCTCTCACTGAAATGGTTTAACAGATGATGTGCCTCTTCAGCTATGTGCAAATTGGTTAACAGATTTGCCATTGCACCACTGGGTAACATTCCAGAGTAACTGATTTGCTGTGACAAATCAGTATGTACTTAAAACTTTAAAAAAACAATTTTAGAAAATAAAAACTTCCTAACCAATTCCTTTCTACTCCCAACTCTGGCTATGAGATTCAAATTAATATCACAATTTCTAATCTTGAGTGGATGTTAAGAGAATCACTGCATTCAATGCATGATTTGTTTTGACAACTATTTTGCGTTCAACTTTTGCAGGGGGTGGAAGTGTAGGGAGAGGTTAGCATGATGCAAGGAATGAAGTTTCATGAGAGATGGCATTAAGGCCAAGAGTTATTGTCAACAGAGTAAGGATACTAAACACCAAGCCAGTACTGGAAAAGTGCCAGTTGAGGGGAGGAGTCACAGCTGTATTAAGACAGGATAAGTCGAAACCTTCTGATGAATTATTATAGCAATAAGATAGGTTTGAAAGGATAGGTCTGAAGAAAGGAGGCAATGCACTGTGCAGGTACCATTCTAAAGCACATTAAGCAAAGGAACAAGGTAGAGAACGTTGTAGACTTAATCTGCTAGGGAATTTTGGATGGGTCGGTTAATGGTCAATCTCAGTGTTCATGTATTTTTGGCCTGATTGCATGAACCATCTCTTAGGTATTTCAAAGAGGCTCATTAATTTATTTTTGTAAAGCTGCTCACACTGCATGATATTTAGTAACAAATTGAAGGGAAATAATGATTGAAGACAATTATAAATTGGCATTTATTTGTGATAGTTTACACAAGCACAGCAAAATATTACAAATGGCTCACAAGGGGAATTAAAATGTCACCTACCCTGGATCTTAGGTTTTAATGAAAATATGTTGCATTTTTGCATCTTCAGAAGCATGAAAATTCAAAACTGCCACAAATCTGTAGGACTCAGTTTGCAACTATTTTTAGTTGCATCAAATACCCAATTGTGGTTCAGATTTCCAATGCAGTGTTGTCCAGTAATTTCAACCCTCTGCTTGAAGATTGAAATCCATGCATTTGCAAGTCAGCCCATTTCAGCAGCCTCAGTGTCAGGAAAATGATATCTTATTTGACTGCAGGATATTTAAAAAAAAACAATCTAGCAGGATTTTAAAAGTACAGAATAACTCACCTTTGTCTCTCTCATCTTCACTTTCACAACTCTCTCTCCCATCGTGTCTTGGGCTAGAAGGAGAACTGTAAACTTTCTGAAGAGCTGTCTCCACATGCCTCTAGACCACAGCCAAACATCCCTTAATTCTAAACAATCAGGTAGGTGCCATTGAGTAATAAAGCACAGCCAATTACTTGTTCTTTTAAAAGAAGTCTGTGGCATAGTAGTCTATTGCATTATTTTGCAAAATACACTCATCTCTGTGCAGTCCTCATCATTCGGGCACATGTACTGGACAATTTAAGCTCAACCTCCATTGCTTTCAATTTCACTCCAGAAGCAGAGTTGAGATGCAGGAATTCATTCCTGAAGGGGAAACTTTTGCTGTTGTAAATCACACTACCACCCTCAGTCCCATAACAAGCCAATTACTAAGTTGGAAATGAATATCTTTTGAACAATCTCTGGAAAACATGCCAAAAATATACATAAGAGCAAACGCTTCTTGAAATGTTGATAAGGCTGGATTTGATGAAAGCAAAAACACTGATTTCTCAAACTGAAGGAAAAACATCCTCAATAAGCACTTGCATTATCTGTGAATAAATATTAAAAACCTCACCTATATTAGATACGATTAGTTTTGCAAAGAGCAGTAAAAAGGTTAGTGGATTACTTAATATTAGCCACTAGATGGTTGTAACAACTTCAGTGGTGAAATGATTTATTACTGGAGAACATACACAGGGTGACAGTTACTGTTATTTTTCCATGTATTGAATTAATGGCCCATAATTTAATTCAAGTTAAGATAACTTGATGAAAGGTAAATCAAGTTTGACAAATACGCTGCCGTTCTTCAAAGATATAACAAAGAATCAATAGAAGGGAATCTATAGATGTAGTGTATTTGGACTTCCAGAAGGCATTTGACAAGGTGCCACACAAAAGGTTGCTGCACAACATAAGAGCTCGTGATATTGGAGGAAAGTGTACCAACGTTGGATTGAAGAGTGGTTACTAAATAGACGGCAGAGTCATAATAGATACTTCTGTTTCGGGCTGGCAGGGTAACATTTGTGAATTAACAATCCTTGGCCCTCAATTAGTTACGATTAATATTTGGAGGAGGGAGTGGAGTGCAAGGTGTTAAAGTATGCCAATGATACAAAAATGTCTCAATGGAGACAAATTGCAAATGACAGGAATAGAGAAGGATCGAGATATTCTTGTGCATGAAACAAGGAAACAGCATGCAGGTGTAGCACGAAGTTAGGAAGTCAAATTGTACAAGAAAGTTTAAAGTTAGAAATGGATATCGAATCAGATAACAAAATTTTATCTTGATGTTTGAAAAGAAGAATACCAAAAAAAGACAGATATGGTGGAGGGGGATGGGGAGATTAAGAATAACTCATTTTCTAAATCTTATCTCAGTCTTTTTGATGACAAAAAAACTGAACCATAAAGATCAGAACTATATTACAATCCTAATCTGAAATAACTTCCTATGGAATCAAAAGATTTTTATTTCAAATTACTAATTCAGCTCTGTCTGGGTGGTAAACTACAACTTGCCATACGAAATGTTTACTAAATCATGACTATAAATGTACTCAATCTGGCCATTTCCAAAAACCTACCCAAACAATACAATTGGTTTCAAGTTTCAACAATTAAGTACAAAAAGTTTCCACTTGGTTTCATCAGCAGACTTGAAATGTAGCCAAAATAAGAGAGCTGTCCATAGAATTGCACGGCAATGACCAGTAAAAGCAAATTTGACTCATTTACCTAGAGCATATACTGAGCAACAAAATATAATAGCTTCAATCAAGGAATTCAACTGCAGCAATCTGAATTTACACATGAATAATTGGTTACCAAACCCCACAATAATACTCCAATTGAATTTAGACTATACCAAGACACAAAATCAAGTAACAGACCTCAAATGGCATCAGATATGTACAATATTAAACCTCAATTGACCCTTCAATTATTTTCACAGTGTCATTACCAGGCCAACCTGAACACTGTTGGGGGGGGAGGCGCGGTGGGTGGTGAAGATTGTAAAACACTAAAACAGATAGGAAGTTAAATTTTAAGCTTTTTGAATCCAATCAAAGTACAATTCAAACACTTCCATTTATTTGGGGCAAACACATGTGCTGGTCATTCATTGAAAGCCTTCTTTAAACTGTGCCTCCACTCTAAAGTGCCATCTTTCAATGTGATGCAGCTTTTTCAGGCCTCAAGAAATCCACAATGTAATAGTAAATGCAAGGATTTGATCCCAAGGCAAAGCCAGAAATAACACTGCCCGAGTGTATATCCTTTGGGCCTAAGAGCTGTCCTGTTGACAGAGAAAAACAGTTTTTTCCACAATTACTTGATGAACACCAAATGTGCCGCCTTCTTTGAATTTACCATTAACCTTCACCACAACCACCGATGGCCAAATGAAACTAATAACTCTCTAGTATGCAATGGATTCTTATGGCAGGTAGCGAAATGAAATCATTGCACTGCAAATGGATAGGGACAACTTACAAAATGAGGAACATGTTTGAGGAATAAAGAGAGGCAGCAAAAGAGTAATGCTATCCAAAGTCATCTCATCTAGATTTAAGCAACATTATAAGAAAACTGTAAGAAAACTATTTAGCCCTCTGCCTGTTCCACCTTTCTGCATCATGGCTGGTCTTTTACCTCAGCTACTTTCCTGCCCAAACCCCATTCTCCACAATTTCACTAATGTGAAAATCAGTGTATCTTGAAAATACTCCGCAACTGACCCTCTATTGTAATAAAAGGAAAAGATTGATATTAAGTGAGATATTACGCAATACCTTACACGACAGCAGGAAGGGTATTTGCAGGACACACAAAACTTTAGCTTTGTATTTCTCAGAAATAACGAGTACATTTCTGCTGTATTTGCAGAGATACAAAAAGAGCAAAATTGCTGAGCGGCTTTCAAAATTCCATTTCAAAATCCTCTGGCAATTCTGAAGATTGCCAACGTTCAGTCACCAAACTTCTACATTGGTACCATGCTCGGCAATTATGCAAGCAGGATTCTATAATATTAAGATAAATATGAAAACCAATACTGTTTCTGCTCATCCCAAACTGGACATCTGCTTACTTTCAGTGATAAATTCACAACAACAAAGAACACACATCCCTTCAGCACATGCCCATAAGGATGACCAAACTTGCATGTGATCTTACTGTAACTAAGCTGACTTGTCTTGGAACCCACCTTGGCAACAGTCATAGATTTGAGTTTTTGCACTCAGCTGGTTACATTAATTTTCCTTCCAACCATACTTACAACATGACAATATGGATGTCCCCCAGGATTTGAGGCCACTCACTTATGCCACTTTCCTACACCAAACCTATACCTCAATTCTCTACTGCGGATACACTAGCAAACAAGTCCCCACAGACCTCTTATGTAGCGAATACAAAACACTCACTGCACACCAGGTGAAGAAATTTCAGTTCTGAAAGGCCAACCCGTTATTTTGAGACTGTAAACCCCCTCGTGCCAGGCACCCCAGTTAAGGTAAGCAGCCCTACCCAACTGCAGAAATGAACCTGGTGAACCTTCACTGTACCCCTATCACAAGTATATTCTTTTTTAGGATGGGAGGCCAGACCTGATCATAATATTCTAGGTGTGATCTTACTGGGGCCCTGTCTAATGTGGTAAATCAACTCTATTCTTCTGTTCAAATCCTATTGCAATAAAAGCTAACATACCTCTAGCTTTCCAAATTGTTGCTGTACCTGCATATTAACTTTCAGAGATTTGTGTACCAGGATTCTTAGGTCCTTTTGAATATCAATACCTTTCAATCTCAAGACTCCAAAGTTCAGTTACTAATTCCTTAGTAATTGATTCCAGCATTTTCCTTTCTACTGACGCCAGACCAACGGATTTTGAAATTCCATAGTTTCTCTTTCCCTCTTCTTAAATAATGAGGTAACATTTGCTACATTTCAATACGTGCACACTGTTCTTTGATCCTGAATTTTGGAAGATGGCAACCAGTGCATTCACCATCTCTTTAGCTACCTTTCTTTAAAACCTTGAGATGCAGAATCCTCAGGTCTTGAGGAATTCAGATTTCAGTCCTGTTAATTTCTCTAATATTTATTGTTTAAACCAATGATAATTTCTTTCAGCTCCTCATTCATCCTAGATCTGTGGTTCTCCACTACTGCTGGAGCTTTTCTTTCTTCTTTCATTGCTCTGCATTTCCTCACTTCCCAACATAATTACACCTTCTGCACAACCTCTATCTTGGTCCTAACCAGGTCATTAATTCCCATGTGCACAACTCTTTTTTTAAAATCTTCTGCTACTTTCCTCTCCAACCCTGGAATGGGCAGGCAACATAGCCAATTAAACTCCTACTTGTAGAGAACAGTATCTATCTTACTATGTTATAAGATAAGATCTTTTATTAGTCACATGTACATCGAAACACAGTGAAATGCATTTTTTGCATAGTGTTCTTGGGGGTGGGGGGAGCCTGCAAGTGTTGCCACACTTCCAGCACCAACATAGCATGCCCACAATTTCCTAACCGGTACATCTTTGGAATGTGGGAGGAAACCAGAGCACCCAGAGGAAACCCACGCAGACACGGGGAGAACGTACAAACTCCTTACAGACAGCAGCGGGAATTGAACCCGGGTCGCTGGCACTGTAAAGCGTTATGCTAGCCATACACTACCATACGAATACTTTTCCACTCTCCCAGCTTGAATTTACACCTGTACCACAGCACCATGGAACACTTACTCATCTACTGTCTCTGCTCTCATCTGCAAAAGGACTGAGATACCTTCAGGATTCCCAAGCTGCTTTACTCTCGTCCTTTTCGATTAAGCAATTCTATAGTACTTAATGAACAGGTTTAACTATCCCTTGAAACAAAGTATACAAATAACATTCTACCTCTCAGCTACATCACAGAGTCCAAATCTTGGACTCCAGCTCATCAACTCTAGCTGCACACAGTCACCATGGATCAATGGATTCCATCAATTCCCAGACACAATAGCTGCAATATATCACCTGCCCTATCATACCCATCTTAATTTAACATAAAATTAGTTACTCTGTTGTCATCCAAGTGACTTACCAAAGTTCCCACACTAGATACTGCACTTGGCAGGAAGTGCACATTAACCCACAGGCTTTGTATTCCTAGGTTCAACAAGTTCTCAGGCAGCTGACTTAACGTTAATAATTCTAGGTGGTTACCGCATACAAAGATGACAAAATATTGAGGAAACTTCTATACCTTTTCCTGATGCAGTCCACATGCGATGCACAGGAGGAATTCTGAGTATGCCGTTACCAACAGGTGTCCTTTGATTGCCACGGTCCACCTTGTTTTTACTATGTGAAGCAAAGAGAATTGAATCACCAAAAGACAACTAGTGCAATTCTCTCCCCTCCACCCACTTCAAAATTTATACTCAATTCCTGCCCTTGTATATGCAAGGAAGTAAAAGAGAATGTATTTTAATGCTATTGCTATCCCCAATAACATCATAGCTCCTCACCAAGGATAACAGACTTTTGTTGTACTGGAACATACCACTTGCTTTCTGTTCCTGAATTAGCCTTCCAACTCTTTCCCAGGGACATTCAGCCTCCCTCAATGTTTATTTTAAATAAACAGTTTTAATTAGACAGGATATTTAAATACATACACATCCATGTGAGTGTTCAGCTTTTTATTCCCAGATGCAGTATTTCTTTTATCTTCTATCAAACACTATAACAGTCAAAAGAAAAAGAAATGCATGTTTAGAATTCATTGAATGTTTGGAAATGGAATAAGATGCAGGAAAGACAAGCCAAAATGTGGTTTTCTTTTTATACATTCTGTATTCCAACATAATTGGTTTACAGCATCCAAGATGTTTAATTACTCAAAATATAATCCTTTCCCCAAAACATTCTGCATTATATTATGAACCAAATGGCATAATCTTAAGAGGGTGCAGGAATCAATAAATATGAGCATGTATATACACAAATCTGAAGAGGGCAGTTTAATTTAGGGAGATTGTTCAAAATAAAAAATAATATTCAACTTATTAATACAGGTATATTTCTGTATTGTCCTGTAAATAAGAGGCCATTCAACCCATTGACTATGCCAGATCAGAGCAATCCCATTCTCCCACTAATTCTTCCTATAACCCACTTGCCCTACACTCTCATTCATTCTTCTACCTAGCTATATTAGAGTCAGAGCTGTATAGCACTAATGGGCCATTTGGCCCACTCGTTTATGCCAGCTATGATGCCCATCTACACTAATTCCATTTGCCTTCATTAGGCCTGTATCCGACTCTTGTCCTATCCAAGTACCTGTTCAAATGCTTTTTAATCGTAGCTGTGTCTACCACTTCTTCTGGCAGCTCATTCCATATAACCACGATCTTGTGTGTGAAAAACCTGTCCCTCTGATCTCTCCTCTCACCTTAAACCTATGCCCTCTAGTTTGAGACTCCTCCACCCTGGGGGAAAAAAAAGTCCATCTATGTCCCTCATAATTCTTTAAGGTCACCCCTCAGGCTCCTACAGCCCAGTGAGAATGAACTAGCCTATCCAATCTCTCCTTGCAAGTAATGCCTCCATTCCAGGCAACATCCCAATGAGTCTCTTCTGCACTTCTAATACTACCACATTCTTCCTGTGGTGGGGCAACCAGGACTGCACTCAACTCCACGTGCAGTCCAACCAATGTTTTGTACAGCTGTAACATGATATCCAAGTTTTATGCCCGGTGCCTTGGCCTATTAAAGTAAACATGCCAAATGCCTTCTTCACTACCCTACACGAGTATACAAAGGGAACATGTATAGGATGTTCCCTTTGTCTACTCATGCAGGGTAGTGAAAAACAGCGTATAAGATATAGTAAAGGACAGACTCTGACCAAATGAGTAAATGTGGCAGTTACAGAGAGATTATGCTTCTTTAAGTGTTGCTATTGAATAGATTATCCTTCGTAAACTTCCAACAAGATTCCACCACCAAATATTTCCCCTTCTGAGTATCTTGAAGGGATCACTCCCTTTGTGGTTCCCTGGTCTGCTCTTCTGTCCCTACCAACCATTCCCTGTCTCTTAGTACTTTCCCATGTAACTGCAGGAAATACAACACCCTTTCACCACTTCCCTTCCCATAACCCAGGGCCTCAAAACACATTCCAGGTGAAGCAGCAATTCACTTGCACTTCTTCCAATCTCATGCACTGCAGTTGGTATTCACTGTGTGATCTCCTTTAGAATGGAGAAAGGAAACGCACATCAGGTGATCACTTTAACAAGCACCTGAATTCTTTCCACAGGAGTGACTGAGCTTCCAGTTGCCTGCTATTTTACTTCTCCGTCCGACTCTGATGTACCTATGGCCTCCTATACTGCTACAAGACCCGAAGCAGGTTTGAAGAACAACACTTAACCTCTGAACATGCTGTAGCATTTTGGACTTAAATGTTAAATTCGCCAACCTGAGGTAACTCATTTGTTCTCTGCATCAGAACTGGACATTTCTGCCTGTAACACATCTGTGATTTTGGCAGTTTTTTTTTTCTTTCCCTTCTTATATAACCTAATTTGCTAGCATATCCCACAGCCCTGCCACTAGCAATGATTGACACAGACAAAGCAACACAATCTGCCTCTAACTGCCATATTTACTCATTTGCTCCTATCCTATGATATTCCCCTTGCTCTACTCAGTTCCCACCCACCCCAAAAAAACTTCTTTGCAACTAAAACCAAATTGTTTTCTCTCCTTCTCAATTCTGATGAAAAGTCTTAGACCTGAAACATCAACCATTTCTTTCCACAGATACTGCCTGATCCTGTGTTTCCTGCAAGTTGTTTTTGTTTCAGACTTCTAGCATCTGCAATTTTGTTTTAAAAATTCTCATCTGCGCCTCTTCATTCATACCACTTTCAGGAGAGAAGAAAAGAAAGAATCCGGAAAGGATGGTAGACATTTACTCTTGACATTGTCATCAGATGACACACCAGCCATTTCTAGCAGTTTGCAAGTATTCTTGTTCCATGCAAGTTGTGCATTCTTCACATGACCACCAATGGACTATTTTAGCTTTAGTGCCTTCACCGAAGTTCACCTCTCAGCCCTATAGAGTTGCCAATTGCATGCTTGCCCAGTGTTTACATCTAAGGTCACTTCTTCCAGCCACATAAAATGTAACTTCACAACTGTACAAGCCTATTTATAATTTACAGCTCCCTAATAACCAAGATTCAGGATCCTCTCCCTTCTTGTTTGTCTCCATGCTACACAGGACAGCAGCCTTTGGCAAGGCGAGCTGAAGTCTTAGCGTACAAATGAAAAGCATACTGAGTCTCTAGTCCACCAAACCAACAATTAACTCATGTTATAATAACCACAGAATTCCAGATTGCCAACCAAATAGCCATTAAATTTAAGGATTCTCAGTTCACTGCAGACATCCACATTACCTTTACTGAACTCTGCCTGCACAACTCCTCCAAAAATTCCAATGTACTTACTGGTAAACAGCATGTAATTCAAGCTAGTGAGGAAAGAGATGGAAAATTCAACTTTGAAGAACTCCATATTGAAATCTTGCCAAGTCAAGCTTTCCTGACATAAGGTACTAATTTCAAACATCAAGACACTGTACATTCCAAAATAGCTCTAAGAGCATTTCTTTCAGGGGCTCAATGGAAAAATAACTAAGACAGAGAACAATTACACACTGAACAATATAGTCCTCAATCCTAATCATGGTAAAGTATTCTTGAACAAGTTTTAATTTCATTTCAGAGTACAGAGACTGAAGATTGACAATGTACTACACATTAGATAGTCCTTACTGTTGCCAGCACAAAGGTTTTTGGCAAGTGTGGGGCAGATGTTGGCAGAAACTCCCTACCCAAACCTTTGCCAGAGATTTCCTAGTATAATTTCCCAGCAGGTTTCCTAGTATTAGTGGGGCCAGTTAACTCAGTTGGTTAGAGTGTGGTGCTAATAACGCCAAGGTCGCGGGTTCGATCCCCATACAGGCCACTGCTTTGGAGCGAGAACGAGAAGCAGTTTGAAAAGTTAGGCCCGTTGTTGTTATTCTTGTTGCTCTGGTGAGTAGTACAAGGACAGGAGCGGGAAGTCTTGCTGTAGTGGTAAGTACCGCAGAAAATAGAGAGAGAATGAGAGCAGGAAGCAGTTTGAAAAGGTAGGCCCGTTGTTGTTGTTCTTGTTGCTGTGGTGAGTTGATAGGCCTGTTGATTAGCTAAATAGCTAATAAAAAGTAGTTAGGGTCAAGCAGAGCAACATTTTAGAGTGCCCATTGTTGAAGTGCATTGTGTTCAGAGTGGGAAGCTGAGGCTTTGGCTCAAGAGGCTTCTGGTAGGTTCTCTTTCTTTTGCTGTCATTTGTAATTTTCTCTGTATAGAACAGTGGGAATGGCAGTCAGGATAGAAGTATGCTCCTCCTGTAGGAAATCAGGGAGACCTCCAGTGTCCCCGATGACTTCACCTGCAGGAACTGCGGCCAGCTGCAGCTTCTTACAGACCGCGTTGGGGAGCTGCAGCTGGATGAACTCCGGATCATTCGGGAAGCTGAGATGATAGATGGGAGTTACCAGGAGGCAGTTACATCTAGGGTCTGGGATGTAGGTAGTTGGGTGACCGTTAGCGGAGGGAAAAGGAATAGGCAGTCGGTATAGGGTACCCCGGTGACTGTTTCCTTTGATAACAAGTATATTGTTTTGGATGCTGTTTGGGGGAGAATGAGTCACCGGTGGAGAGCCACAGCAGCCAGATCTCTGGCGCAAAGTCTGGCTCTGGGGCTCAGAAGCGAAGGAGGGGGAAAAGAGGAGTGCGATAGTGATAGGGATTCATTGGTTACCGACAGGAGATTTTGTGGACATGAACAAGCCTCCCAGATGGTACATTGCCTCCCAGGTGCCAGAGTCAGGGGCATCTCAGATCAAGTGCACAAGGGGGAGGGGGAAGAGCCAGAAGTAATGGTACACATTGGCACCAACAACATAGATAAGGAATGAGGTCCTGGAGACCGAGTATTGGGAGTTAGGAAGGAAGCTGAAAAGCAGGACCTCAAGGGTAGCAATCTCCGGATTGCAGCCTGTGCCATGCACCAGGGAGGGAAAGAATAGGAAGGTATGGCAGACTAATGAGTGGCTGAAGAGTTGGTGCAGGGGGCAGGGGTTCAGATTTGTGGATCATTGTGATCTCTTCTGGGGTAGGTATGACCTCTACAAAAGGGATGGGTTACATCTGAACTGGAGAGGGACCAACATCCTTGCAGACAGGTTTGCTAGAGCTGTTAGGGAAGGTTTAAACTAGCTTGGCAGGGGGATGGGAACTGGAGCGTCAAATTAGAGGATGGATCAGTTGGTGCAGAAGTAGATGTGGTGTGTACAGAGGAGGTGACGAAGGTTAGGCAGGAGATGGGGCATAAATGCAATCAGTTAGATGAGTTGAGATGTGTTTACCTTAATGCAAGTAGTATTACCAATAAGGGTGACTGTTGCAGGGGCAGGAGTGGCTGCTTGAGCTTCCGGGGTTTAAATGTTTCAAAAGGGATAGGGAAGGGGGTAGAAAGGGTGCGTGGGGGGGTGGTGGCATTGCTAATCAGAGATAATATCACAGTTGTAGGAAGGGAGGACATTATAGGATTGTCTATTGAGTCAGTGTGGGTGAAGTCAGAAACAGGAAGCGAGCAATCACTCTATTGGGAGTATTCTTTCGGCCCCCAAATAGCCGTTGGGACACTGAGAAGCAGATAAGTAGGCAGATTTTGGAAAGGTGCAAAAATAACAGGGTTGTTGTCATGGGTGACTTCAACTTCCTTGATATATATTGGCACCTCCTTAGTGCAAAAGATTTAGATGGGGCAGAATTTGTTAGGTATGTACAGGAAGGATTCCTGACACTGTATGTAGACAGGCTGACTAGAGGAGAGGCCATGCTGGATCTGGTATTAAGCAATGAATCTGGTCAGGTGAAAGACCTCTCGGTGGGCAAGCATTTCAGAGATAGTGACCATAACTTGCTGACCATGGACAAAGATAGGAGCAGACATTATGGGCAAGTATTTAGTTAGGGGAGGGCAAATTACAACGGTATTGGGCAAGAACTTGGGAGCGTAAACTGGAAACAGATATTCTGTGGTACATGCACCACAGACATGTGGAGGTTGTTTAGGGATCACTTGCATGGGGTTCTAGATAGGTTTGTCCCACTGAGACCAGGAAAGGATGGTAGGGTGAAGAAACCACGATTAACAAGAGAAGTGGAAGGTTTAGTCAAGAGGAAAAAAGGAAGCAAAAATCAGATACGGCTATTGAGAGTTATAAGGTAGCCAGGAAGAAGCTTAAGAACGGACTTAGGAGAGTTAGAAGGGGACATGAGAAGGCCTTGGCAAGTAGGGTTAAGGAAAACCCACAGGCGTTCCACACATGAGGGAAAAAAAGAGGATGATTAGGGTGAGGGTAGGACCACTCAGGGATAAGGGCAAAAAAATGTGTCTGGAGGCGGAGGAGGTAGGGGAGGTCCAAAATGAATATTTTGCTTCAGTGTTCACCAGTGAAAGGGACTTAAATGAATGTGAGGTTAGCAAAGAACAGACAAATGTGTTGGAGCACATTGAGTTCAAAGAAGGTGGAGCTACTAAATAACATTAGGATAAATAAGTCCCCGGGGTCAGACAGGATATAACCCAGGTTACTATGGGAAGCAAAGGAAGAGATTGCTGGAGCATTAACCATGATTTGAGTCCTCTCTCACCACAGGAGTGGCATCAGAGGATGGCAAATGGTGTTCCATTGTTCAAGAAAGGTAAAAGGAATAATCCCAGGAATTATGGAGCAGAGAGTCTTACATCAGTGGTGGGCAAACTATTGGAGAGGATTCTTAGGGGCAGGATTTGAGCATTTGGAGAAGCATAGGCTTACTAGAGATAGTCAATGTTGCTTTGTGAAGGGCAGGTCATGCCTCACGAGCTGAATAGTTTTTTGAGGAAGTGACAAGATAAATTGATGAAGGTAGTGCAGTGGATGTGGTATATATGGATTTTAGCAAGGCGTTTGACAAGGTTTCCCATGGTAGGCTCAATCAGAAAGTCATGAGGACTGGGATCCATGGAAAATTGGCTGTGTGGATTTGAAATTGGCTTGCCCACAGAAAGCAGAGAGTGGGTGTAGAAGGGGAGTATTCAACCTGGAGGTCAGTGACTAGTGGTGTTCTGCAGGGATCTGTTCTGGGACCCCTGCTCTTCGTAATTTTTATGAATGATTTGGATGACGAAATGGAAGGATGGGTCGGTAAGTTTGCAGATGACACAAAGGTTCATGGTGTAGTAGATAGTGAAGGTTGTCATAGGTTGCAATGGGATTTAGACAGGATGCAGAACTGGGCAGAAGTGGCAGATGGAGTTCAATCCAGAGAATTGTGAAGTGATACACTTTGGAAGAACGAACTTGAAGGCAGAGTACATGGTTAACGGCAGGATTCTTAGCAGTGTGGAGGAACAGAGAGATCTTAGGGTTCAAGTACATAGATCCCTCAAAGTTGCCTCACAAGTGGATAAGGTGGCGGATGGTGTGCTGGCCTTCATTTGCTGGGGGATTGAGTTCAAGAGCCAAGAGGCAATGTTGCAGCTCTATAAGACTCTGGTTAGATCATACTTGAAATATTGTGTTCAATTCTGGTCACCACATTATAGGAAGGATGTGGAAAGGGTGCAGAGGAGATTCACAAGGAGGCTAATTGCGTTGCAGAGCATATCTTATGAGGAGTATTTGAGCAAGTTAGGGCTTTTCTCTTCGGAGAGATGAAGGATAGGAGGAGACTTGATAGAGATGTACAAGATTAAGAGGCATAGACAGAGTGGACAGCCAGCATCTTTTCCCCAAGGTGACAATGGCCAATACTAGAGGTCACCCGTTTAAGCTGCATGAGGAAAGTTCAGGGGAGATGTCAGAGGTAGGTTCTCTCCCTCCCCCCCTCCACCAAGAGAGTGATGGGTGCCTGGAATGCACTGCTGAGGGTGGTGCTAGGGGCCAAAGCAATAGGGTCACTTAAGAGACTATTAGATAGGCACATGGACGAAAGAAAAATAGAGGGTTATGGGAGGTGAAGTGGGGGGGTGGGAGTGGGAAATAAGGTTTATATAGGTTGGCACAACATTGTGGCCAAAGGGCCTGTACTGTGCTGCACTGTTTTATGTTCTATAATTTTTACTGGAGATCAGAATTGCCTGCTCATATATGGAAGAGGAACCACCAATAATTTATATTATGTGTTATAACTTCTGTCATTATTGGCAACACTGGACTTCAAAAATGCCAGCGATGCTGAGGGAGAACAGTGAATGCTTAAGTGGGAAACAGTATTTACAAAATTATCAGTCCAACCCAAAAAAACAATTTTTAAAAAATTTAAGTGCAGGTTCAGGGAAGTAAAAAGGTCAGGTGTTTTCTAAAACAAGTCACTACTTAAGATTTTATGATTGCTTGAAGTTTACCAGATTCAAACAATTGAATTAAGATTATGACAGGAGGAACAGCAAATTCCCAACTCTACTGGATAAGGGAAAGTTCATGTGTGTTCTTCCTCTCTTGAAGAAAGTATTTCAGACAAGAGAGAATTCAAGACCAAATAGGTTATGGGAATAAATCACTGCTGATCCCCAAGTTCTTTTCAAGTGACCAACTCTGATGTCTGTGGATGCCTGGAGCAGCAGGGCATTGCAAGAGAAATTAGCACTTGAACAATACTTAAATGAAAAATCACATGGCAGGGGAAAACCGCAGAGAAAGTGAATAGTCTGGATAGCAATTTTAAAAACATGAAGAGCCGTGCGGTATTAAGAGTTCAAAGTGCTCCATAAGAACAATAAGATTGGGTCAAACAAAATTTCACACCCACATGCTCCATCACTGCTGTACAGTGTTCAGTGCTGTGTTTTGTGTTGTAGCTCCTTTTTCTCCAGTCCAGTGCACCATTCTGTTCGGAGTGCTGCAAACCTACACCAGCCCCTGGAGGTTTTACACTAGGGACACTGTAAAAGAAAAAGGCTGTTCAGGGAAATTACACCACAATGAAGTGATTGTTTTTAAAAGCATGACCTGAAACAGCATCAGTATTCACCGTCAACAATCTCCCCCATTAACCCATGCAGTACACAATGGGAGTACACACCATTAAAACTAAATTTAGTCTATCGTTTTAAAAATAAAAGTTACTTTTCTCATTCCTTCACCATTCTGATTCAATTTAAGAATTCAAAAGTAAGTTTGAAAAGAAACCTCACCCATTGAAAGGTGCTGAAGGTTTTACTAATGTAAACCAGCTTTACACAGTGCTTAGAAGTAGTACTTTAATATAACAAAGATCAGAATTTGGCATCATATTTGCATGTTTAAGATATATGATTTTAGATTTAAGAATTTCTTTTGAATTGCAGCCATAAGTTATGGTTTGCATTTCTACAACAATTCCAACAGGTTTTCATAACCAAGAAATGTTACTGGTCTTACCTGCCGCCTCTAGCTTTCCCCATGTTTTTGTAATGAATTGTTTGCTGCTTCCCATCTAGAAAAATATTAAAAATAATACTTAAAATTCATCTCCCAAACTTTTCCATCTTAAAGTAGCTATTCTTGAAAGGGTTAATTTCCATTCCCCTTTGCCCACACTCACAATCTACAAAGATTTTCCAGAATCAGAAATATAACTTTCTATACCTTTTAATTTCAATTTTCTGATCAAAAAAATCCCCAAACTACATTTCTTACCAGTGTGTTTCATCCACAAAATGTCTTCAAAGGATTGGAAATTCAGGACAAGAAATAACCAGTAGTTAATGACTTTATTGATGAGAACAGAGACTCAAACCACTGGAATGTCAACAAATGTGTGACAGGAGCACTTGAGATGAGGCTTCACAATGTCAGACATGTTTCAAATTATACAAGTGCACTGAATATTTTCAATAATTTCACAATAAATAGCTGCCAACGTAACCAGTTGGATGTGGTGTCATATCACAGACGTGTGTTACAGTCAGCATGTGGCTCCACCTGATATTATGTTAAAAGAAATTGTAAAGCTTCACTCTTTTTAAAACAATCTGAATCTACAACTGTCTTCATGCAGCAGCACCACCAATTGATCAAACTAAGCACCATTTTGACTTTAAAATCACATTAGTGCAGCAATTTGTATTCCACTGAATTAAATGTACTTACTTTATTATTTGCCTGCCCAGAAATGGCAAAACATTCATTTCAATGGTACCAGATTAGAGATTGGAGGACAGGGAAGGTGAAGGAACGAGTGGCATACAAGAAGTTGTATGGGCAACTGCTTCTCTGCAGAAAACTACAGAGAAAAGGCAAAAATAATTGTCATGATGCACCTTCTTCTGCATCTGATCTCGTGCCCTGGTATTCAAAAATTGAAAAGCCATTTCCACAGATATACATTACATCCAGCTCCATCTTACCGCTTCTATTGATCTTTAATTTGTAATTTGCATTTTGCAACCAGCTAGTTAATAATCTTCCTTGTTCTAGGTCTATGATGACAATAACAGTTTGCACAGTTGGTGTCAAGTTGGAGTCCAAGAACTCCAGACCACAGATCCATGCTACCATTACAACTACCCACTTCCACCCCTAATCATGACAACTCTGTTCATGCCTTGGCACATCTTACACTGAAATTCTTATACATCTTTAAACTCCATTCTGTTCTCTGCAAACTTGAGATCACTCAAAACCCTACAGGCCCTCTCCCAAATTACCCTCAGTTCTACTCAGTCATCAAACTTCCTTAATGACATATTAGCTCCCAGTTAAATGCCTCAATTTGAAAAATATTCACCAGTGTTCAAATCTCATCTTCATCATTTCTCTCCATCTCTTCTGGCCCTACATCCCTCCAAGGTTTCCACATCTCAAGTTCCAGCTTCTGACCATTCCTAATGTACCCATTTTGTCACCATCAGCCTCATCTTCAGCCAAGGTTCCAGAACACCCTCACCCCTCTATCCTGCTCCAAGGCTCCACTTCACAGACTTCTCATCAGGCTTTTGTTCGTCCACCCTAACATATCCTTGTTTAGACTGATGTCAAACTTTATTTAATGCCGTTGCAATGATTTACCTGGGACTCATTGCAACCTTAAAGGCATTGTATAACACTCCTCAGGAAGAATTTATGAGCTGCTTCCAGGGCTGAAGAACCTCAGTTATGAGGAAAGGCTGCCCAAGTTGCGAGTATTTTCCTTGGAGCTAGGCAGCTGATTTCATTGAGATGCATGAGAAAACAGAAAATGAGCAAGCCATTGGCCTTTCAATCCTGTTTCACCATTTAATACAATCATGGCTGATCATTTATCCCAATTACATATTCCTACTGTTTCCCAATTCCACTTATGTCACTGCATCCAGAAATTTTTCTTAAAAATTCAGCAATTTTACCTCCATAACCCTCTGTGGAGGAGAATTCCCCAGGTTACCATACCAAGTGACAAAGTCTCACCTCATCCCAGTCGTAAATCTCTTGCCCTGTAACCTGAGACAGTGATCCCTTATTCTGGCACACCATATTTTCCTATATCCAGTCAAAATTTTCTAAATTTCAATTAGATTCCCCACTCCTGAGCTCCAGTGAATACAACCTTGTTCACTTAATGTATCCTCATACTGCAGTCTCACCATCCCAGGAATCTGTCTGGAAAATTTTTGCCACTTAATTCTTTGGAAGAGAGATATCAAAACTGCACATAATACTCTAAATGTGATCTCACAATAGCTCGATATAATTTTGGCAGACTCTCTTGCTCTTGTACTAAAAATCCTCCTGCTACAAAGGCCAATATACCATTTGCCTTAAATGTTTGCTACACTTGCATATTTGAGTCTTGAAAATGAATTTAGGACGCATTTTCCTCAGCAGAAAGGCCAATAACTGAAGAACATAGATTTAAGGTAGATTTCAAAAATCAGATAAAAATTGAACAAAAGTGATCAAGCAGTGATGAGCATCTCCAACTCATCGTCTGAACAGGTAGCAGAGGCAAAGGACATCACAAATTTAAATGTGCCACAATCGACAAGACTACAGATAGATCTGGAAAGTGGGATTAAATTAAAATGCTCTTTTTTGGCCAGTAGACATGAAGGGCCAAAAGCTTTCTGTTCTGTTAATTTATATTTTTAAATTGCCATATCTGTGGTTCCACCTCACAGAAGTTCAAAGCAGGTGAAACTCAATTCCACTGGACTTGAAAAATCTTTTAAAAATGTGTTCAAACATCTTTTGTTTTGATAGCAATAATTAATTGAAAATAAGCACTCCACATTGCAGCATTTATACTCCGGTTGATGATCTTTCCAGGTTAAGGGCTCCACAATCCATAGCAATTGTAATTAACCTTGCAATGATGTGGTTTCTCCAAATCATTCATTGCAGATTATTCACACTGGAATTTAACAATGCTTTCATTGTAATGCCCCTGAAGAAAGGTTGATGTACCCATTTAACATTACAGATGTCGCACTTAATTAGCAGGACCAATGTTAAAAGCACAAGCACAGAATGCAAAGCCATGTACCTTCTTCCTGACTGGAAGCTTCAGAACTGTCTTCTTTGAAGTGCTCTGCAGATTTAGACAATTTTAACACTGGCTGTAAATTTGCTGCAAAAGTAGTGAGGCAATTTAAAAAAAAAACAAAACCCAATCTTTATTATTCATGATACTGCAGTGAAACAAAAGGAAAAAGCATCATCAAGCTAACTATATAAGACTGTAAAATGCCTCATCTAGGCTGCAGTGAAATAATTTCAAGCTACTTCCCCTCCTGAGAGCATTTTCCTTCTTCATAACCCTTTGAGACTTTCAAAGCCCCAAGAACCCTTTTAACATTTCATCATGATTTCCCCCCCCCCCCCCCCCCCCCCCCCCCCCCCCCCCCCCCCCCCCCCCCCCCCCCCCCCCCCCCCCCCCCCCCCCCCCCCCCCCCCCCCCCCCCCCCCCCCCCCCCCCCCCCCCCCCCCCCCCCCCCCCCCCCCATGAGACAGAACCATTTCTCTAACCCAACTCAATCCAATCCTTGTTGGTCACTGCCAGATCCAACTATTCCAATCCAATTTCACAGCCTAACCCATATAAGGAATTCAAGAGCCAAAACATTAACACTCCCAATCTTGGCATTTAAATCTCCAGCCTGGTGCCTTTCCCCATTTCTGCAATCTTTTATAAAAATAATCTTGGAATTTCCTGCACCCAACTCATGGGAAAAGGAATAACTGTTCAACTCCTCAACCCAATTAACATTATAGTAACTGAAATTTTAAAAAAAACTGCAGATGCTGGATACTCAAAATAAAATCAGAAGATGCTGAGCCTGAGCTGTTGTCCAGTACATCTTCAGATGCTGCCTGACCTACCAAGTGCTTTCAGCATTTGAGATCATGACCAATGTGACCAAAGCTTATATCCCCAATACCTTTTCCTAGCAAAATCATTAGCCTCCGATATAAATTAAATTCGATTTCACACGCCCAGTCTTTTTTTCCACCCCATCATTAGCAGCCATACTGTAATCAATGTGTTCAGTGATTTCTCTCTCCATTGCTCCAATGCCTCTACTTTCAAAGCCCAATGATTTTCAATAAAACAAATACATACTTTGATTGCAAACTATTTTTTCATTAAAAACTAAATACTAAAGGTAAGCAAACTCTGTCTTAGGAAGAATTGCTACTAATTATTGGAAATTCAAGATTTAAGGCCACATTTAACAAGTGCACTGGAGTTTTCTGAGTAAGTCACACGTGTTGTGTAAAAACATGCTTAGATTTCCAAAAGGCTTTTGATACAGTGCAGCATGAGGCATTGTGGTGGAAATTAAAGTTCATGGTGTAAGAAATAACATTAACATGGATAGAAAGGAAGTGGGCAAAAATGGGCCTTTTTCTTAATGGCAAGATGTAATGAATGGTGTGCCACAGGGATCAGTGCTGGGCATACATTTATTTTGCCATTTATATAAATGATTTGGATGAAAGCACTGTAGGTATGGTAGCTAAATTTGCTAATTTCGAAGTAGGAAAGTTACTTGTGAAGAGAACATAATATGACAAAAGCTATATAGATAGGTTAGGCGAGTAGGCAAAGCATTGGCAAATAGAGAATAATGTTGGAAAATGTAAAATTGCCCATTTTGGCAGGAAAAGTTTAAAAAAATTATCTAAGTCATGAGAGATTGCAGAGCTTTGAGATGTAGAGAGAGTTCAATGACCGAATGGATGATTAACAAAAGGCTATTATGCAGGTATAGCAAGTAATTAGGAAAGCTAACAAAGTTATTGTTTATTGCTAAAGGGAGTGAATACAGAAGTAGAAGAGGTTGCATTTCAGTTACACAAGGCATCGTTGACGCCACATTTGGAGTAATGCATGCAACATTGGCCTCCTTATTTAAGGATGTTAAGACTCCTGTTTATTAGACAGATATTGCAAAAAGAAGATTGTGTTTTTGAGAAAACGTTGGACAAACTAGGCTTGTAACTGCTGGAGTTTAGACAAGAGGGAAATTGAATAAGATGCGGAGAGGGATGTCTTGCCTTGTTGGAGAATCTAGAATTTCTCTCATTGTCCCTTGATAGAGAATAAGGGGTGGCCCATTTAAAACAGATGAGAAATATTTGAGGGCTGTCAAAGTATTTAGAACGCTTCCTCAAAGGACAGTGGAAAGAGTCTGAATATCTTTGATGTCAAGGTAGACAGTCTTGATATGGGCATGAAAAGTTATCCACAGTAGGCAGTGCAACGTTGATCAGATTATCCACGATCTTATTAAATTAAATAGCGGAGCAGGCTCAAGGAGCTGGGCAGCCTACTCCTGCTTCTGATGCACGTTCATATACAAAAAGGTTCATTGCAGTCATGTGCTTTCAGATGATTTAATCCCCATCTGCAATAGCAGAGTCAATTATTATCCTCTCCTTTGATTTACTAATATGCTGTTTTTTCCTGGGTCTGGAGAGTTACAACTGAAATGTTAATGCGTTCTCTTTCCAGAGTTTGACCAACTCGAGCATTTCCAGCATTATGGTTCTTCAGACTCTCCATTTTTAAAACTGAGTTGTATCCAGTCAGGGGTAGAGGCGGCTCAAAATTAAAAACCCTATGAAGTGGTTTCTGCAAGGAAACCATTGAAGAATGCTCACATGTCATGTTCATTCATTAACAAAATCCATCAATCTTGCACAACATTGATTACTTACTGTGATACTGACTGTGGTCAGAAGACTTCCCAAAGAATTCATAAACATGCTCACTTCTTAAGAAAGAGCGAGGTGGTGACAAGAACAGTTGCCTAATGGATAAAGATCAAGAAATAACTTTACTCTTTACACTGGATAACAACAGCTGAGCAACATCCACACCAGAAGCAAAAGACTATTAAATCAGTACTTCACAGCAATAAGGACGATGTGCAATAAGGAAGCCAACTTAATCCTTTTGACTAGGTGACATTACTAATAACAAGAATCTAAACAGACTAATTCCCATTTGATGACATTTTTATAATGTTCTGTTTATAGTGGTTTTGCAAAGTACAAGCTCCATTCATGCAGCTTCAACTAATGTGCATTTAAGAGCACAATGTCTGATATTTAAAGACACATTTATATTTTCCTTATATTACAAAAACAAGCAAGATAGGTTGGTCTTCAATCCAGAACAATGCAAAGTTTAAAAAAGTCCTATCATTTCATGGGACTTTGTACTGGAGAACAAAGACACGATAAGACTGGAAGGGCACGATTGCAATGGGACAGTGCTGAAGTGAACTGCCCAGAAGCAGTGGTAAAATTGTGGAGCACAGAAAAAGGCTGCTCTAAAACTGGTTCTCTTCACCTGAATCACACTGACAGAGAAAGTATGTAAAATATAAAAGCAAAGTAGGGCAGCATAGCTGGTAATGCTCTGGTCTTAAGATTCAGAAAGCTGCAGGTTCAAATTTCACTCTGAAAGGCTTCTGCAACAAGAAAAGCATTCCAGGATCTTTTGGAGATGCTGACTTTTAGATGAGCTAGCCCAACTCAAGGCTCAAATGGCTATACAGAATTCCACAGCACCATTCTATAAAGCAGAAATTATCCCCAATTCTGGATATTTACCACTCAACTGATATCGCAAAAACAGAATATCTACTCATCATCATGTTGCTCTTTTTAAGAGCCTACTGTGCACAGACTAGCTGCAGCATTTCCTAATTGCAGCAGTGACTATACTTCAAGTACTTCATTGACTTGTAAAGTGCTTTGGAACATCTTGAAAAGAATATGAAATACACTATAGAAATGCAATTCTCTTTCCAATGGTGCAAATTTGTAAATACTCAGCACATCAAGCAGCACCTATGAAGGCAGAAAACATATTTCAGACCGCTTATGCTACTTTTCTGAAATATTAGCTTGATTTCTCTCTGCACAGATGCTGCCCAATATGCTGAGTACTTCTAGCACACTTTGCTTTTAAAATAATTATAATTTTGGATATGAACTAAACCGATAAAGGTGCATTGAAGCAGAATAAGACTACGGCTGATTAATTTGCAGGGCTATGGGGAATGAGAAGGACTGGAACTAAATGCATTGATCTTGAACAGAGCCAATAAAGTGGGCTGAATGGTCTCCTAAGATTTTGTTGAGTCACAGTGATGTTTTGAGTAAAAATATCATTACTAGAGAGATTTTAAATTTATTGAGATTACCTATGAGGACAATTATGGGAAGAGGCAAGAGATTCATTTCTTTTGATCCAGGTTCAGGAGCATGGCTGGGAAATGCCAACTCTGGATCAGGCCTCTTAACAAGGCAATGTTATGTGAATGTTAAAGTTAGGATCAGGTTAGAAACAAACTATAACATAGCTTGGTGACAGACATGCCATGGAAAAAAGACATATTTTAAAAGAGAAATGAGAGATCAGTAAAGGAAACTTGACTGATATATATTAGGACAAAATATATAGGAGTTGTAGTAAAGTTTTAATTGTCCATGCTGCAATTACACAGTCAGCATACTGATGTTTGGTGGCAGTTCCACACAGAACTATGTTTTTTTTTCCCCCAAGCCTAAGTGCCAGCAGTTTCTTGGTCATGCTCAGCTGCTCTACAATAAACTAATAATGCAGAATCCAGAAGCCCAATCAATTTGTTTGTACCTCTGAAGGCAGAAGAATAAGTTTATTTCTTTTGAAAATTCATGATTGGTTTAATGTTTAACTATTTAAAAGTACTTTGTTGTTTTTTGTTTCAACAATAAATCTTAAATAGTTTATTGCAGTTTTTAAGATTTCCAAATGTCAGAAAAACCACCAGCTTATACAGACTTTAAAGATGGGTGGATCTTTGACAACAGTCAAAGATCTCCAGAGTTGCATGTGTAGGTGCTTACTCCAGGGCACCTTTGCCACCATTATATAAACTGATGTCCCATTTCACTCCACCCAAAGGATCATGTCAATCAGCTGGCAAGATTGGCTTACTAAATCCTACCAATTCAGGGAAAGGGGAATGTGAACAGAGTGCAAGGCCGGCAGATTCCATTTCAGGCCAATACATACCACGCCCTAATGAAGAATAGAATAAAAGAAATGGGGCAAGAAAAGAGATTACATATTTCAAGTAAATGATATCTAGATTCAGCAAGTACAAGAATACGGAGAAACCCACTTCAAGAAATCTTGCAAATGGGAGATCAAGATCCAAGGTTTTCTGTATATGGATTTGGAATAGTCAAGGAAGCAGAAATTCAGCAGCCAAATGTGATCAATATCATGATCAATTGTTCTAAAATTGGTACTGCATCTCATCCGCTCAACTCAGCTTGTCGAAACCCCTTGAAGTCTCTTCACTTCTGCCTTCTTGCCACAATCCCTCTTGGTTTGGTACCATCGGCAAATTTGATAAACATTTGATCCCTTCATCCAAATTGTCAACATTGTGAATAGCTGGGCCTCAAGCATCGATCTCTAGGGTACCCCATGAGACACAGCTTGCCAACCTGGAGAATAAAATCATGCCCAAAAATTGCTTTCTATTGGTTATCCATGCCAGTATGTTACACCGAAATTGATGAGCTCCAACCTCACTGATTAACCTCCTGCATGTCCAAATCCAAGTACACCACACTGACTAGTTTCCCCTCATCTATTCGACTAGACATATACACAAAGAACTCCAGTAGATTAATCAAACACAAGATTTCCTTTCACAAATCCATGCAGACTGACTCTGAGCAGATCTAGAAAACAATAGGAATGAGCAGAGAGATACAACATGAAAACAGACCCTTTGGCCCACCATCCACACTGACCATCAACCACCTATTTAGAGTAATCCTACATTAATCTTTTTTTTTATTCTCCCCATATTCTCATCAACTCTTCCCAGATTCTAATACTCACCTAGATACTTGGGACAATTTAGTAGCCAGTTAACCTACCAGACATCTTTGGTATGTGGGAGGAAACTGATGCACCCAAGGGAAACCCATGCAGTCTCAGAGAGAACATGCCAACTTCACACACACTGTACCCAAAGTCAGGACTGAACCCAGGTCTCTGGGGCTGCGAGGCAAAGGCTCTACTAATTGCACCCCCCCTCCATTGTTATTACACCCTTCATTATAGATTATAACATCGTTCCTTCAACTGAGCATTAAAACTATGAACAGAAGTAGGCCAGAAAGCCCCTCAAGGCTGCCCCACCATTCAATATGATCATGACTGATCTACGCTGCCCTCAACTCCTCTTCTGTGCCGGTTCCTTGATCTTTCAGATATTTATCCATCCCCACCTTAAGCATTTTCTAATGATCCTCCATCACCCTCTGGAGCAGAGAATTCCACAAACTCACTGCCCTTTGAGAGCAGAGGTTTCTATCTACCTTAGTTTTAGATGAACGGATCTTTATCTTGTAGCCAAATCGCCTTGTTTGTGACTCTGCCACACTCAACATCTACTGTGTCAAGCCCCCTTAGGATCTTAAGAGACACTTAAGCACAGGTTGGTACTTCCTTATTTTCTCACTTTCTGCTTTCTTAGTGCAATAATGTTTACTAAGCTCTCATCTGCAGGAACCACTCCAAGATCTAGAGAATTGTGAAAGATGATAACCAATGCATCCACCATCTCTGTAGCTACCACTTTCAAAACTTGAGCATGTAAATCATTGGCTTTCATGCTCAATTTCTTTCTACAAAAAAAAACAAATTCCTTCAGTTCCTCATTGTTGCTAATCCCTTGATTACCTTGTATTTCTTACTTTTGTGTGTTCCCTGAAGGCAGACACAGTACTTGTTTGATCACTCTGCCATTTCCTTCACCCCCAAAATAAATTCTCTCATCTCTGCAAGGACTCTATGCGCCTTTTTCTGGAAACTCAGTCCACCTTTAGGTTCCTTGTCAGTTTATTCTCATATCCCATCTTCCAACCCTTCAATTCCTTGGTTCTCCTTTACAGAATTCATTTTACAACACATTACCCTACTTCACAGCCAAAAGTCAGATGGCTAAAGTGTAACTTTATGCCCTTAATTTTCCCACATAGCTCATAGTTGATAGATATACTAGAGAACTCATTTACATCTGACACATGAATAGGGAAAACTAACCCCTTCCTTCCCAAAACAGCTGATTTCTCCCTTTTGATGTCACATTAAAAATGGTTACATTTCACAACATTACTTGCTAAATTAGCAAAGGTCAACACAAAGCTCAAGATGAAGTTCACAAATACATTAAAACACAGATCACCTTTCACCAGTGAAACCCAAAGTAATCTACCTGTCGTCGTTTCATCTTTTTTTAAGAGTGTTATTTTAGCTGTGTGCTAGACATCAGAAATTCTTTACTAATATCCTTGGATCAACTCCAAGTGGATTAGACAGCAGAGCAAGAATGGACTAATTTGGTCCTTTTACTCCTACTGTATTTCAAGATTAAGCTTAATCCTCAATTGGACACTTGCTGGAAATATTTCTTGAAAAGCGAAGAAAAAATGTAAATATTCCAAGTCTGAAATAAAAGAAAAAGATGAGGATATGCAGCAGTCAACCCATATTGTCAACCGCTCGAGTCCTTTTTTCTCCTTTGGGGAGACTGGCAAGGGTCATGATGGAGTGACATTCTAGAGATTGGGATGCTTCTCACATCGAAGAAAATACACCCATAGCAAGAGAATCTTAGACAAGTAATCCAGCATTTGAACCAACCCAAATAGGAGACGAGTAATGTAAAGAACAAGGGGGGTGGGGGAGAAAATATAGCTACTATTGTTAATTTTTCAGTGGTGTGCTTTAAAACTATCAACAAGCAAAGTGAAATACTGCGAAGGATCAGGTGAACAGTCAGGAATAATCTGTTTAAGACTAGAGGACAAAGCTAAAGATAGAAATAAGAACTGAAGGGCAAAAAAAATGAAATGCAGGATCTAATTAAAAGGAAAGAGGATGAGGAACAGATATAGAATTCTAATAATTGAACTATTATTGCAAGAGGAACCCTGTAAAGACAAGTTGCAATAAAAGACTTTGCTGAAGGGACTACCTCAGACACCTATAATCACAGAATTCATATGTTGAACTAAAGCAAAATGGAATTTGCCATGTTCTGCTAGAGTCTGAGAGTGGAGTGACAACAAAAAGGGAAGAAGGGCAGAAACACAACTGCAAAAAAAAACCTTGAATATTTCCTTTGTTTTCCATAAAACCTATTTACAAAGTTTTCAATGAATTTCCTCTATGGTTGTTTAAATGAAAAATTAACTTTAGGTAGACATGCCCAACGTAAAAACAGCAATGATTATACCTTATAAACAGAGGGGACATTAATAAAAGATGCAGCATAATTAGCACTTTGGTTTCAGTGTTGCCAGCAATTACCTTACGATTGACTCTAAATCAGAGTGCTTCCTGTCTTCTCTCGTCTGAGAACTGTGACTGAATGCCCGCAAAACAGTCTTGCCAAAAGCATCAATAGAAAGATCCTTGGGAAGCTTCATGTAAAGAAAAAGTGTTTCAGAATCAAAAAACATCAAGGGTGAGGACTCTGTAGTTCACAACTAATTCAACTCACAGCAGATAGCACAACACAATTACAAACACCCCAACTAAGAAAGTGCTATTTATGGTAATTATAAAATATCTATTACAGACCCACTAACTACTTGGTTATCAATATCTACAAACAACCAATTGTTATATAAATATTGAATACTCATTTTAACTCCCAACAGATGATCCGCAATATAGTTCTTCAGGAACCAAGCTTTTTAAAAAAAATCTTAAAAGGATGTGGACATTTTAAGCAATGATGGCATTTTAATATCCAATCCCAATGGCTCCTGAATTACAGGAAAGTTGGGTGTCAACCACATAGACCAGGCCAGGCGAGAATAGCAAATTTCTTTCTCTGAAAGATGGTAATAAACTAGATAAGCTTCACCACAATCCAGTAGCTTCATGGTCATTGTTATTGAGATTAGCTTTTCCCCTCAATTCCAGTTACGGTTCCTTAATGCTAATACAAATTCCCCAGCTGCCATAGTGGGTTTCAAATTGACTTCTCTAAATCAATAGCCCACTAACTTAATTGGTACTGCAACAGTGTAAAAATGCGTCAGATCTGTTTTGATTCTTTTGTATCAATCAATTATTTTGATTGAAACAATACAATCTCTTGTTAGCAGATGGTATTAAACCAAAAGCACCTTTAAGTCTGATATGAAGTCTTATGGAAATACTGCTTAAATTGGAAAACAGTAAATATACCACTCACTGCTCAAGAAAGAGGGACAAAAAAAAAATCAGTTGATTAGCCTGACAACAAACGTCTGGGAAAATATTGGAATTCATGAAGTGATAACCGAGCTCAAAATGCATGTAATAGTGTCAAAGTGTTTTATGAAAGGGATAATATGCTTAAAGAGATTCTCAGTTCTCAGGGACATTACTAACAGTGTGGATAGAGAGAAGCCAATAGGTTAAGAGTACTTAGATTTAGAAAAGGCAATGATTAGTGCCACAGATTAGGTTACAAAACAGCAGTGAGTTGATGGTAACTTTACGGTTTGAGGATTGGTAACAAGTAGAACAGATAGGGAGAAATGGGGAAATTTAAAGTTAACAAGCTATAAAACTAATGGTGTGATTCAGGGATCAGTGCTGGGTGGGGTGCAAACTCGGCTAACATTACACTCATTTTTTTAGTCCAATTCATTCATGTGGATTTTAAATAATAGGGGCCTCACCACTATTCAGACCCTGGAACCAGGGAGCAGTTTCAGGATTAAGGTCAACCACAGAGACAGATGATTTTCTTATCTTAGAACATTTCCTATTTCAGAGTTGTAGCTGCAGATTCATTAGGTTTATTCAAGATGGAAAGAGGCTTTTGGACTGCAAGGAAGTTAAGGACTTTGGGGCTGGAAAGGAAATTGGGCTCTTAGCCAAAGTTCAGATCAGCCACAATTTTACTGAACGACAGAGCAGAGATGTTGTGGCCTACCCAACTCATTTTTGTCCAGTTCTTAAAAGACTAACTTTAGAAAAATAAAAATAGTTTATGTTTCAAGGTGACTTTTGCTAGTCATTATTTATCCTTTGATAAAGCATTTTTCCATACAATGTGTTAACAGTTTGAAAAGAACGTTGCTTAAGTACTCATCTTCAGTAGCACTGACTACCTTTTTGAAGAACATCATTCCTTCCTAACATACCAGTGTAACACTTGTTACAAGAATGACTAGCAAGGAAAGCACAGTCAACTTCTATAAACTGGCGATGCTATGATTCTCAGAGTTTGGCATACAAAAGCAATCTGAATCTTAACTGTGCAGCTTCCCCGTTAGATTTGAAGTCTTTAACAAATACAAAGGAATGCCCCTATGCTACAAACACCAATGCAACCCTAAAAATGAAGAGGGATTTGGTTAACATAAGAAATGTCAAATGACATTCAATAGAACCTTGCATTCACCACTAAGCGGAAACATCGTTTCAGAATTGTTGAAATATAAAAATGCAACATGAAGCACAGATCACTCATCTCAAAGCACAACTTTTGAACATTTAATCACCAGAGATTCTCCCTGCCTGCATCACTATTCACTTAATTTGTTAGAGAGCAAATTAACAGTAGAACACACAACTTGTAAAACTAAATGCACAATGTAACTCAGGTTGCCCTGATCAAGCAAGTTAGATCCTTGGGTCAGGGAGCCCACTAAAAGTTCTTGTTTGACATTTAGTTATAAACATCATTGTGTTGGGCTTCACCTCAGGAAATGTTGAACTGTATTACAATCCCAGAAATGAATACAAAGGGTATTTTGGTGTTTGTGACCCACATCCACAGGCAACAAATATGTCAATGCCATACACAGAATACCACAAGTGGTGTATGGATACCCACCACTCATCTCCATTACTTAAAGTTGCTCAAACCGCTCTTCACAATGTCAGTACATGATTTATCCTCCTGTTTGGAAATAACAATTTTCAACCAAGAACAGCTACATTGACCCTAGAACCACAGCAGGTCACCAACAGTTGGAATCCTTAGACAATTCCTCGATCTCAAATCAATTCTTGGCACTAGTGTTATGAAAAAAGGCATTAGCGTTATGTAAAATAGCCAAGATTCCTGGAAACAAAGTTACGCAGATAAACAAATTGTAAAGATATAATGAAATAAAGACTTTTAAGAAGTTGAGAAAATAGATGCTAGATGGAGTATGATGTGGAGAAATGTGAAGTTACCACTTTGGAATGGAAAACAATGTTTCATGCTCATCCTTGGTATCATGTTTACAGAAAATTGAATGTCTGTGTACTCAATTCAAAAAAAGTTTAACATGTAGGAACAGTAAGCAATTAGGGCAATAAATTGTAAGCCAGGCTTTGTTGCGCAAGGATTTAAGAGAGTAAAATAGTCTTCCTGCAATGTTGCAGGATCTTGACAAGATCAAATTACATAGGAACTTGTTTATCTTAACCATATATGAATATTTTGTCTGCAGTGAACACAACCAATGTTGGATGGGAACCAAGAAGGGTAACATGCAAGGCTTATCCTCTGAACGAAGACTGAATGGTCAAGATGATAAAATGTTTCGAAGAGTCAGAGTCATGTAGCATGGAAACAGGCCCTTCAGTCCACCAACCATCAAGGTCCCATTTACACTAATCTGATTTTATTCTCCCCACATTCTCAACTCTTTCAAGATTCTACCACTCACCCACAATTTACAGAAGCCAATTAACCTACCAACCAAAACACATTTTAGATGTGGGAGGAAAACAAAAACACCCGAAGGAAACCCACAGTCACTGGGAGAATGTGCAAACTTCATACACACAGCATCTGAGGTCAGGACTAAACCTAGTTGCTGGCACGGTGAGGTTTCACTAGGTTTGCCACTTTGCCACCATGCCACCCAATTTTGAATGGGCCAAGGTTAGAATCTTGGACTATCTTTCTACTGGCTGCTACAAAACCACTGAGTGTGATATTAGCCATTCTTAAGAAGTGAGGAGTTTCTTCAAAGGGTTGCAGATCTTTGAAATTATTTACACAAAAGGGCTGTGGATATTCATCAATTGTAATCAAAGCCTAGATAGACAGCTTTTCGACAGTAAGTGAATAAGAGATGCGAGACTAATATGACCATCCATAATTTTAATGGCAGGCAGATTAAGTTTAAAGATCTCTCCCTTCTCTTAAATATTTAACTATTTGACATATTTAAATATTTGTAAAAGATAAAAGTTAGTAATTTTGAATTTGCCATTTTATAAAAAACTAGAAAACAGCATATTCAAAATTACTAACTTATCTATGGAAATGATTTGGAATTATCTTCTCATACCAAAGACTCCAAGCTTTCATTTTACAATCAGATAAAATCCAGAAATAAAATGAAAAATGTTGAGTCCAATATTAGTGTACAACAAAAACAGCTTCCACAAAGAGCGAGAATAAAGATGCTGTCACACATTAATACTTCCAATTTTATGCAAGAAGAAATTGATGTGAAAAATATAAATTAGATTGCTTTCTATGCAAGAGTTTCTTCCATTCTTGCATCATTTTCATGCAAATTTGCAATTTTAGACAATAAAACTTACTTTAGTTAAAAACTCCTGGAGATCATGGTGCGTTTTTCTCACAGTACACGTTGAGAGATCAGTTCGAATAACCTTTTAAAAAAAGTGAAACAATATTAAAGGTTACAAATATCAGAGTGTAACAGCATATTAACAGTCTAGTAGCCCAAACCAGTATTTTGCTTTTTGTTTGAAAAAGTCTAAATTTCTCATTCTTCCTTCCACATTTCTTAATATTTCTCTTCAAATATCTAACTAATTTGCTTAAAACGATTTGCAACTCAGCTACAATGGATTAATTAGAGGTTTCCACATTTAACCACATCATTTTTATTTACCCATTTAATTCTTCAGGATTATCTTAAAATAGTGCTGTTATTGTATTACTAACATTTTACTTAATTAAGGACATCATCAGGTCGATCCTTAAACATTTACAGCCCACAGAGTAAAGGATCTTTACTATTATTCCTGAAACAGATCTCCAGTTCAACATTATCCTATTTTTAAGGCCCTATTCTCACATGAGGCAATGAGAGATTGGTGACAGAGAAATAGCACTGAACTGGGTACCTCACCTCTGGGATCAGTACATTGGGACTACAGTTTCCATCTAGCATAATAAATTATTTAAATAATTATATATTTTTTCTGGATTCACTAACTCAAAGTTAATAATGCAATCAAACCAAGGGAAATTTAACAACAACAGGATTTTGGCAGAGACATGAAAATTAAGTGCAGAAAGGAAATAAGCAACACAAGTTCAATATATAGTTAAGGATGACAGTGAATTGCAATCGTAGCAAAGTTGATGGACAATGCTTCAATGCAGAGCAGTAACAAAGGCAATGAAACATTGAACAATGTGGTCAGAACAGTCGAATAATAACTCAGAAAAATTACCAAACTGCACAGCATTCTAATCAAGGGGTCATCAAATCACAAACTTGCAAGCTACATACGCTTTTTTCAAGATGCAAGCATGGCACAAAGATTCAATTCAGGGCAAAAAAACTTTGTCCTCTTGATTACAAATCTTCTGAAGTTTCAATGACATCTAGCACACAGTGTACCTCCAATATAAGCAGACAAACAGGGGTGGGGAGTAGGGAGAAGAGAAGAAGGTGGAGATGTAATGATGCCAAGCAAGTGTTGCTCTCCAATCTCAGCAGAATGGCCCTAAAGCAAGAAGTGTGTGAATATTGTGGAACTATGTCAACCAGTCAGACTTTAGTTAGGCAATGTGGTTTATATGTCCATTTGTAATCGCTATGCAGAACATTTCTTTAGAATACATAGCCTGTGTAATGCAGGCTATGCTCATTACTCATATGTTAGACCTCCAATTCTATGGATGACAGTTGGTCAATTTATAAGGAACAAGTATGAAAAAGAAAAACTTTAGGCCAACGGTGATTTTGCATTTACTTGTAAAGGTGACAAACCACAGCTTCATTTGCACAAAATTGTTCACTAACTCCAAAAAACGCAATTTAAAATGTCAACACAAATTGAATCAGGTTTTCATCTGCTCAATTTAATGCAAAATTTGTTAAATTCCAGAAGTGGCTACAACTTAAGATCCAATGAAAACAAAGCAAATTCCAATTTCACACTGCAATACAGAGATACATCTCCCAGATCAAAGGCAGCTGTCAAGATCCTCAAAATTGTGGTTAAGAAACATGTACTAATGGAATTATTGAAACAAATGGAAAAAAAATTTAAAAAAATGGAATTACTGAACACTAGGGAGGACCAGGCTTTAAAAATCTTTTAAAACTGAATTGTGGTTGTAAGCGCCAGCAATGAAGTATCCTCAATTCAAGACCACCAGTGAGGGATTCATTTCCACTTTCAGCACAACAAACTTCTGTGAATCACAGCATTCCATGTAGTGGTTTGTAAAATTAAAACAGTACCACTGATACAACTAACATAGCCAAGTACCTCCTGCATTGCCTTGAAAACATAACCACCACATTTCAGAATCGATCTATTATCACTGACTTACATTGTGAAATTTGTTCATTTGCAGCAGCAGTACAGAGCAAAGACAAAATCTATAAATTACAAAATAAATGGTGCAAAAAGGAATAACAAGGTAAGGTTCATGGACTGATCAGAAATCTGATGGCAGAGGGGAAGAAGCTGTTCCTAAATCACTGAGTGTGGGTCTTCAGGCTCCTGTACCTCCTTCCCAATGGTAGTAACAAGAAGAGGATGTGTCTCGGATGGCGAAGGCCCTTAGTAATGGATGCTGCCTTCTTGAGGCACCGCCTCTTGAAGATATCTTCGATTGTGGGGAGGGTTGTGCCCGTGATGGAGCTGGCTGAGTCTACAACCCTCTTGTGATCCATTCCATTGGAGCCTCCATACCAGGCTGTGATGCCACCAGTCAGAACGCTCCTCAACATACATCTGCAGAAATTTGCAAGAATCAAACTCCTAACGAAGTGGAACCACTGGTGTGCCTTCTTTGTAATTGCATCAATGTGTTGGACCCAGGACAGATTCTCTGAAATGTTGATGCCCAGGAACTTGAAGCTGCTCACCCTTTCCACGCTCACCCCTCAATGAGGACTGATGCACGTTCTCTTGACTTCCTCTTCCTGAAGCTCACAATCAATTTCTTGTTCTTGCTGACACTGAGTGTGAGGTTGTTGCTGCGACACCACTCAACCAGCTAATCTATCTCACTCCTGTACACCTCCTTATCGCCATCTCCAAAGATTTCCAAAGACTCCAAATATTTCCAAAGATTAATTACCAGAATGAAGATTCAAGGCAAATGTGTTTAATGTTATTTCATTTTAAGAGATGGAGTACTAGCAAATAGAAATGCATAAAAAAGTGCCTCATGGTTCTCAAACTACTGAATATTATTGCATGCGGCTTTGCGCGTCAGTAGGTTTGGCCACCTTTGCTTAAAGCTGACAATGTGTACAGTGTAATTCTGGTTACTAAGACACAGGGGATCATTGAAGCATTAGCAGCGCAGAAAAATTCCAAGGGGGCTGATCCACAGTACCTAGGTTGAGGGGCAAAAGGAAAAAAAACTTTAACCTATGCTGCCATCGCATGTTGTGTGGCAAAAAAAAGGACAAAAGAGGGACTAGTAACACACAACTTAGGACCAGCGTCCAAAGTTCTTTGGCCAGGTGTTACTGTGACAGGGCAGTCACCCCATGTTCAAAACTTATCTGTTCCAGATAGAATGGTCCATCATGTTGAGGCAATGCATCGCAGACTCCCGTGGAGTAGCCTGAAACAGTTTTAGAGCCTTCAAAGGCACACTGAAGAAAACAGGCCAGAAATTCTTTTGTTTTAGAGCCAAAGCCCCATCCCCAATTTTACTACCTGTCAAAGTAGCAAGGGTTTCAAAAAACATCCAGGAGCCACTTAAAAACTATTTCTAAAAAGTTTAAATAAGGATTGCCAAAAAATAATTAACATGGAGGAGTTTACCTTCTCATTTCCCCTGAATCCCCATTGAAATCAACATGTTCATGGATCTGCTAAATCTAAATAACAAAGTGCAGCAAATACTCAGATCAATCAGCATGTTTTTCTCTGCACAGTATTAATGGTTCAGATTGATAAATGCTGATGCGAAACATTGTTTCTATCTCCACAGATGCTATCTGATCTATTCAATATTTCCAGCATCTTTCTTTTTCGCTTACTATACCACATCTATCCTAGCACAGAATCTGACACCAGATCATTAGCATAAATGATGGGAGTCTCAGCAAGACCCAGCTCTGAATTCCACCAGTGAAATATTTTGACAGATATCCCTCACATTTCCACCAAGGTCAGGGCTCAGATGATTGACTACATGCACGCACACATCCCAGACTTGCTTCCGTTTAAACAAATAAATGCCAGCAGTTCCATTTTGAACAAAATGGAACCAATATTTTCCTTGAAAGCTTTGACTCCATACCTCATGAGACATATGATTTAATTATGGAAACAAAGGTGCGAATAAAAAAAGCCATTGCTCTTACTATCAAGGCCACATTTGATATTGTGGCATCAAAAAGACCCATTAAAACTGAAGTTAAAGGGAATCATAGAGTCAATGCTGTGCTGGCTGGAATAGCAACAAACATAAAAGATAGTCATGGTTGTTGGGGACCAAAGGTCCTCCTCCTCATCAGTTTCTCAGGCAAGTGTCCCAGGCACAATATCCTTCAGCTGCTGCAATGTTCTTCCCTCAGTCTTCAGGCAGTCTGGGAGTGCTTGCTGTTGGTCACAGCAGTCAGTCACATGTTTAACTCTGTGACTGCATGTAGCACGATGAAAACAACATTCAGGCTTAATTAACTTCAAGTACATTGCACCCAGTAAGTGCCAGGCAATGACATTTTCCAACAAGGGAATACCAAACTGCTTCCTCAACTCTCATGGCATTCAATGTAATTACCACCACCAGGTCCACCATAATCAATACCTAACAACATATTGTGGCTACACAGCAGGTCAAAGAATGAGCACTCAAAAGCAAGTGGGTCACTGTCCAGCTTATCAAATTGCTGCAATGCACAAGCCAGGTATACGATGGAATACTCTTCATTTACCTTCACAAGCCCAGTTCCAAAAACGAAGGAAAGAAATATCAACCAGGCTAAAGTGAAAGGCACCAAACATTATCACTTAAACATTTATGCTACACACCATTTACAATTTGCATTACAGCATTTTGCAAGACTTCAACAGCACCTTACAACCCACTTTTCTTATTTTGTCCTTTATCCCTTGGCCCCCATTTGTGCATGTTTTTTGCTTTAAAGTAACTTCAATGAGACTTCAAAATAAGAGTTCAAATTGGAATATTTTCAGGTTCTATGATGCACACAAAAACCCAAAGGACCTCCAGCAAGTCAGCAAAAAACAGCATGCTCCCTTTCCAGGGACATCTGGGCATGAACACTACCTCTGAAAATGGGCAGAAAGTCAGCAGGGACAGAACTTGATGAACTGCTGTCTGAACTGTGAATGGCTATTTTGGCCAGGTCCAACAGTAGAGAGATAAGGAGTTCCCCAACTTCACCACAACCACTCCACTCCCAAATGCATCAACTCCCTCCCCACTTCAGGTGGGCAAAGATCAGGAGTGCAGGACCAAAGTGTAACCAAACTGACAAGCAGTCCTTTTAAGTATTCAAGGGGCTGTCACCATGTCCGTGCCTTATGTACAAGGAATATGGACATGTCCAGGCCACAGAAATGATAGGTGGCTTAGGAGTCCATGAAAAAACTTCCAAATCCACAACCATTTAATACCTAGAAGGACAAGAGTAGAGGTGGCACGGGAAACCCATCACCTGCAAGCTTCTCTCCAGATCATAGATGTTTCATTATGAGCAAGTCAAAATGCTGGAAACCCAACTTCATATCTTCATGATATGGATTCAAGGATGTGGCACACCACCAACCCAAGAACAATTACACTTAGGCAGAAAATGGCAACCTTGCCAGCAATGCACAGTGTGAAAAAACTGGGGGTAGGATGGAGATTGAAGTGCCAAGAATCAGAATAATCAAAGACAAAAGCCTAGGAACCTCCAAAGGACTTTACAGCCAATTAAATGAAGACGACAAAAAACAGAAAATGCAGGAAACACTCAGCAGGTCAGATGCATTTGTGGAAAGAAAAAACAGCATTTATGTTACAGTTCGAAGACCCTTCATCAGAACGGTGAAAGTGAGAAAACAAGCAAGTGTTAAGTTGCAAAGGCGGTGCGGGAGACAAGGATAGGACAAAGGGAATTTCTTTAATAGGGTGAGATCAGGGATGCAAAGCTAATTCCAGTGTTTACAGAGTCATCTGGTTTATGAATTAGACATGATTAAGGGTCTTTTACCAGTAACATCAACTCTTTCTCTTTCCAGATACTCCTTGGCCTGCTTAGTGCTTCCAGCATTTTAATTTTATTTCAGATTTTCAGCATTTGGAATATATGTAGATGATGCTACAATCAAGAGCAACACAGCAGCCAATTTAAACTCTACAAGGTCTCATGAATAGTGTTTCAATAAATATTACAAATATTAGACAAAATATTGAATGAAATGCACCTCAAGCAACAGTGAGCCTTAACATTTAATTCAAAAGACAGAACCTGTGATCAAGCAATATACTAGTTGTGATAATGGGCATGTCTCTAGAGCATGAACTCTCAGCCTCATGACACAGACAAGCAAACAAGGCTGATCTTTTAGGGCTTATGAACTAAGAAGAGTCTTTTCTATCCATTACAACTACAAGAACCAGATAATTTATTTCCCAACTTAAAACAAATTTAGTAACTAAATTTGACCCCAAATGTTGTGACTTTTTGCTAATGACCAGATTTAACTCCATACATATGTTTTGTTAAATTCAGATTCTCCACTCCAATTATATAATTCAGTATGAAGGAAAATTTCCAATCTAAAAATACAACCCTGTCACAATTACACTGCTTTAAACATGAATCCCACACCTCTGCCCCTTTGCTGTGATATTTTATGTTCCTTACATCAAATTGCTGTGCCAAAAGATGAATCATCAGCATGCTAAGCAACAAAGACATATGTACTTATTTAATTCGCCTTCATGATATTTGATAACATTTTTGCTCTTGGATCAATTCCTTCAGTACAAAGAGTGAAGTATAGGGTACAGTTAATAAATAACATACTAAAAGCATTAATAGTGTTTTGCCAAAAGCCTTAGCTGATGAATCTTCTCAGATAGCAATTCATTAGTTCCTACACTATAGCAAGTAGTGAGCTTAAGCAAATCAAAAAACCCATTCTCATCAATCAACAATCTTGGACAGAAATAAGCTCCTGAATCAGGTAGTTACCTCTATTAACATATTTAACATAAAGCAGATAATAAGGCTCAAAGCAAACTTCTCACCATAAACATGACTGGTTTTAGCATTTTGCTTTTATTCCAGTGTTGTAGCATTAGGATTTTCTCCCCCTCCACTCCTTGTTAATAAAGGACATATTAAAGAGAATCTCTTACTTACATCAAAAGTGTACTCCCAGAAGTTTTCTGGTCTCTTTTTTGATACATTCTTAAAGGTAATACTTTCAATCTGCACTCCTGAAAATGAAGCATCCAGAAATTTAAGTTACAAAAGATGCAGTCAAAGATCAGTTGGAAATAAGTTCTATCCACAAGGATACAATTGACCGTTGTTCTTACTGGTTTTGCAGTTAGCTTGTACGTCATTCCTAACTACTTTGATGAATGGACCCATTGAGAAACCTTGTATTTACAGACTTATTTTCCAGGATAACTACAAAAAGATTTACAGCAATCTGTAGTCTTAAAAATGTACTAACCCTTTAACATGGCAGTTACTGCAAACTAACAAGCCATCTAACTCGTTTACTAACTAGGAGTGATACCGCTTAGAATATACACTGCAAACAGCATCAAGGCAAAACCCTACATAAACTCTCAAGGTGGCTTGGAATCAGGCCAAGGATAGTATTACAATTTTGACTAAGCAACCAAAATGAAAATTAATTGTCAATGATATTAAGTGTAAAGGGTACATGGAACTTTGAAAAAATGGTGCAAATCCTAATAAGGAGTTATGTCACCAAAAATGCCTTGCACTTAATCTTATTTCTTTCCTGCAGCAGATAATAATTTGGCTGTGCCTGAGCCCCAGGACACAGGATGAAGTCATAGAAAGATCAAATTTCAGAAAGAAAAAGTTAGCTTCAAATTAGACTTTTTTAAAAAATGTGTTCCACCACATTCCTCTGGGTTAGGCACTTCATTTCTTTGGTCACAATACCACTGCAATGTACTGAAGGTGCAGGAGCAAATTTCAACACCATTTCTACATTCCAAACAATTTTAAGAGTCTATTCACATGAAAAGTACACATTACTTCCAAAAAAAGTGTAACAGTACAATCATGTACCCATTTACAATGCAAGCTAAAAGGAAATTTTATAGAAAACTTATGACAAAAAACTATTCAGACTTTTGGGTTTCTTCCAGTTGAAAGGGAGCAACCCAACGTAATCCCACCTTCCAGCACTAGTCCATAGTCCTGCAGGTCACATCTTTAACTTCATGTACAAATACTTTTTTTAAATGGGAGATTTGTGCCTCCACTACCCTTTCAGTGGGTTCTAACTCACCTTAGAGGGAAAGCAAAACCCTTGCCTCCAATTCCCCTATGCCCACTGGCTTTTGTTCCCCTAAGGAAATAAATAGGAAGACCAATCTAGGACCCTTAGTTAAGTCTTTCCTTAGCCTCTGTTCCAGAAATGTACCCCAGTTTTTCCCCAATCGTTCCCCATAGTTACCGGTTTTCCAATCTAAACATCCTTACAAATCTCACTGGCATTCCCTCTAGTCCAATCAGTTCTTTCCTGTAATGTGGGGACCAGAACTCCACACAATATTCAGGAATAACATGTTCTGACTTTAAGTGAATAAGGAGGAACAGTTAAACATTTGCAGTAGTAACTTTTTCCAATTTTATTCACTTAATTCATTAATTTTCCTCTCAACTGTTTTACAGAAAATTTGGCTCCAAGCAGAACACCATAGTTTTAGTGGACAGAAATTAACAGAACAGGAACAAGCCCTTTGGCCCACCATGCCTGTGCCGATCATGATGTCAATCTAACTTTTCAGCCTCCACATGGTCTATATCCCTTTATTCCTGCCTGTTCATGCATCTAAATACCTCTTAAATGTTCCAATCATATTGCTTCTACCACCTACCCTGGCAGCATACTCCAGGCACCTACCGCTCTAGAAAAAAATACCCTGCAAATATCCTTGAAACTTTCCCTTCTCACCTTAAACTTATGTCTTCTACTTCACATTTACACCCTGGGAAAAAGAGAAAACAATGCAAGTTTGTCCATCTCTCCTTATAGTTAATATTCTCCGATCCAGGCAATATCCTGCTGAACCTCTTCTGCACCCTCTCCAAAATCTCCACATCCTTCCTATAGTGTGGTGTCCAGAACTGCATACAATACTCCAAATGAGGCCTAACCAAAGTTTTATACAACTGCAACATGACTTGCCAACTTTTATACTCAATGCCCCCACCAATGAAGGCAAGCATGCCATGCACCTTCATTACCACCCTATCTACCTTGTGTTGCACTTTCAGGGTGCTGTGGACATGAACCACAAGATCCTTCTGCATATCAATGCTCCCAAGGGTCCTAACATTTACTGTATTGCACTTACCCTCCCAAAATGCAACACCTCAGACTTGTCCAGGTTAAACTCCATCTGCCATCTCTGCCCAAATTTCCAACTGATCCATTACCTGCTGTATCCTTTGACAACAATCCTCACTATCAACAACTCCACCAATTTTCATATTGTCTGCAAGATTACCACCTAGATTTTCACCCAGATCATTTATATACATCACAAGAGGGCCCTGCACTGATCCTTACAGAACACCACTGGTCAGAGACCTCCAGTCAGCGAAACACCCTTCTGCCACTGCCTTCTGTATTCTATAATCAAGTCAGTTTGGTATCCAACTTACCAAATCACCATGGCTCCCATGTGACTTAATCTTCTGGCCAGCCTGCCACAAAGGACTTGTCAAATGCTTTACTAAGGTCCACGTCAACAACATTCATGGCTCTACCCTCGTCAATCATCTTCATCACTTCCCCAAAAAACTCAAGCAAATTTGAAATTACATCCCCTGCACAAAGTTATGCTGACTCTCCATAACGAGTCCATGCTTTTCTAAATGTGAGCAAATCCTGTCCCTCAATCTTCACCAGAAGTTTCCCAACACCAGTGGTGTAACCAGTGAAATTTTATTCCAATGTGTCTCAAATATTTGCCTCATTGAAAATCTCACCAGATTCAACCAAGCATCACATAATCTCTGCAGCTAACAGCAATTATGAGCAATGTCCCAGATGAATTTTGCTTTGTCATTCTGCCTCTCAAACAGCTGAGACACTGCTTTTGAACAAGGAAATTGCATTAAATTAACTGAAGGTGAAATGGGTGAAATGCAAGATGAAAGAAAATAACACAGGTGAAAAAGGAAAAGACAGTAAAATCAAGGATCACAAATTTTCAAGCAAGGCATTAAGAGAACAAAAACAATTCTTCCTTATTTGTCTTGCAGCACACAGATGTACATGGCCAATAAGAACAGAAGAACATTTTTGTTTTCAGAATTTGATCTTCAACTCTAGCCAAAGAGAAAAGATAGATGGTTGTACTTTTTGTACAAAATACTACCTTATCGCACATAACATTATCACATCACTAACCTGCCAACCAATTTACGCAGCTCATTGACAACCTCAGAGACTAAACATTTAAGGCCTCTGATCTGCTCTTGATCTTTTCTGGATATGCAGGAGGCAAGTCTGAGTGTTCCAGCATGCGATGCCTTACCAATAATACAGATACACCAACTCAACCAGAGCAAAGTTATCTGTTGGCATCAGCAAAAATCAACAGGAAAACCCAAACAGCTAGGGAAATGAAATTCCTAAATTCCTCACTGATCCCTTCAGTTAATAAAAACTTTTCCACAAGATAACACTGCCTCTGACCTACCTCAAAATTCCCGACATGGGAAAACAAACAAAGGACACAGCTAGGTATCAATCTTGAAGGCTAGACACTTAGGTCTCCAATCTGACTGTTGTCTTTTCTGGTCATATAAGGGACAGGGAGAATGAACAAAGATCTTGTTGAAGAACAAAATTACTTAATTTGCTTCACT